>NC_034591.1:50736860-50752335 GCF_900095145.1 Mus pahari
TGTGTGTGTGTGTGTGTGTGTGTGTGTGTGTGTGTGTGTGTGTGACATAGCAAGAGTGAGTGGGCTGGGTGTGGTGGCTGGTGCACACCTTTAATCCCAGCACTTGGGAGACAGAGGCAGACAGACTTCTGTGTTCGAGGCCAGCCTGGTCTACAGAGTGAGTTCCAGGACAGCCAGGGCTACACAGAGAAACCCTGTCTCAAAAAAACCAAAAAAGAAAAAAAAATAATAAAAAAAAGAGTAAGTGGAGAGGGACTGTGTTTTGGAAATGTCAATATGGAGCATGAGGGGACATTATCTCAGATGGGGTCAGATGATAGTGGCTTGCCCTCAGCAGGACATTTCGAACTATTCCGAGCACACTGGAGTATGTGTCACTGTGCCCTGCCACGGAACATAATCAACTGGGTGATTGACTTAGTGCCTTGCTGCTCCAGGATCCAACTTGCTTAGCTTTGACCCCATGAAAAGGCTCCTCTGGGGAAGTCGTTAGAGCTTTGGAAACACAAAACAGAAAAAGACATTGCAGAGTAGTCAAGTGAAATTCTGGTCAGTACGTGCCTATGCCAGACAGAGTGGTCTAAAGGTCTGCAGGAGCCAGAGACAGCATCAGAATAAAGGACTGGTTTGGAACATTTGTTGTCTAGTCCATCTTTGGAACCTAGGCTTGGAGAGAAAAAAACAGACGTTTTGACCTTGATCATGGAAAAAATTGTTCCAGCCACAAACAGTCAGACCTCTAGAAGCCATGATGTACGCAAGTGATTCATTCGTAAGCAACATGACCTTCTGGGGAGAGGACCACGTCTTCTCCGTCTTCAACTGCAACATTAATGGAAACAAACGCATCTCTGAATGGCAGAACACTTCATTCTCTATTGCAGACAATGATCTGGGTGTAAAGATACAGCCTTAGTCATCCTTTTAAGTATGCCCCATCCCACTCCAGCTGCCTATTCCTTGCTGCCCCTTAGAGCTCTTATTCTACCTTCTTGCCCAATGGATACATTCAGCCAATCAGTGAAGAGCATAATAAAGGATTAGGGTATGGACACGTGAATCTAAGTTCCTCTGACCGAAGAGAAGGTCAGAACTTGTGCTGAGATGGCTGGATGGGGATGTTCTCCTGGAATTGAACACAGCAGTATGAAACTGAGAGTTTGTTGGCACAGTTGTGAGACCATGAGGGAAAGGCAGCAAAATGGAACTGTCCCCTGGACCTAAAATGACAGGGGAGTTATCAGGTCCTGTCCATACCTTCCCTGGTAGAATGTGTGGTTTACATGTATAAAGTGGTGGCTTCAGTACACAGTGCTTGTTAACCAACCAGTCAATAATTAGTAAGAGCCAGGTGCTTCGTGCCTCCTAATGCATCAGCAAGAACTGCATGGATGAAGTCCCAGAGAAATGACTAGGCTCATTCTCTATAGTGAGTATAAAGTAGTATATGAATTCTAGGGTACAATGGAGCATTGTGTGTTTAAAACCTTACTTAACGTGTACAGTAAGACACAGTGGCCCAAACCTATAATCCTAGCACCTAGGAAGCTGAGACCAGATGATCATACATTCAAGGCCAGCCTGAGTTACACAGCTAAACCCTACCTGGGGGTTAAGAAAAGAAGACCCAATAACAACAACAGTGAGAACCCTCTTAATATATATGGACCATTTAATGGTTAACATGGGATTTTCATTTCTCAAGACTTTCTCCAAAGAAAATAATCAGACATGCTCACAAAATTTAATGTGGACTCTTTGGTGAGGCCTTCTTTATAATACTGAATATTTGGAATTAACCTAAGCATCTAGAAGGAGCCATTGTATGATTTGTGAGAGACTCTGTGACAGAATGTAGGCCCAAAATAGAAAGCAGCTTTCAGAAGGTGTCATGACATCACAAAATGTTGTTTAGTTGTATAGATGCATCTATCTGTCTGTCTGTCTGTCTGTCTGTCGGTCTATCAGTCAGCAGGGTCTCTCTATGTAGTTCTGACTGTCCTGTAACTCACTATATAGATCAGTCTGGCCTTGAACTTATAGAGATCCACTTGCCTCCTCCCAAGTGTTGTGTGGCACCAGCCTAGCCGGGCTTGGTTACTTATTTTTAAAAGTGTTTTCTCAAGGGGAGCTGGGGGGGGGGGAGGACAGACTGCAGAGTTATGCACTACAATATATAGAGAGAAATAATACTTTGGTAGTGGAAATGAGTTAATTTTCTTCGTGATTTCTGTACATTCTAAACTGCCTTGATATTTTAGATCTACATGCAAGCTCTTATAATTAGAGAAAGAAAAAGATTCACCAAAAAGAAACTTACTATGAAATGGGAAACCATGATGAATGAAGGGTAAATTTAAATGAGATTTAAATTTCAATTTAAATGAAGGATTTGAATTTAAATGAAACTCAAGGCTTCTGATCTATACATGCTACAAAAAGAGTTTCCAGCTATGGGCGTGTTACTCAGAATTGCTTAGGAGAGAAGTACCACATGCCTGGGATTATGCAACTTTGCAAAAATAAATAATAATAATTTCCTGTTTTTGTTTTGGTTTTGGTTTTGTTTTGTTTTTGTTTTTTCATTTGTTTTTAGTCAGAGTCGTGTCACATAGCCCAGACTGGCCTCAGACTGGAGATACTTCTGTCTCCCATTTCTCAATCACCTGACTTTGCAGGCATGTTCCATCAGGTCCTACCAACTTTGCCCATCATTTAAAAAAGGAAAAGTGAATTCCAGACCCTACTGACTGATAAGCTAACCACTCAGGAAAAGAAAGTCGTATCTACATGAGCCAGCAGGGGGTTCATTGAAGTTAAGTGCTTGTAAAGAATGCTGATTTTTTTTCTTCCCCACGTGCCTCAAACCATAAACCTCAAAATCCTCATTCCAGACCTCCGTGGTAGGTGGTACATTGTTCCCCTAGGGCAGAAGCTGGAAGCCTTAGAGGTCAAGTGCTTGGCAGGTGATCTTTCCTCCATTCACCTCCCCCTCCCTCCATCCCTCCTTCCCTTCCTCCTCTCTCCCCCCTCCCTCTCTCTCAGTAGTTGAGCTTACTAGGTGGGAAGATCTGAGGCATATGTGTCATACCAGGCATTGTAGAGAGAGTTTAAATGGGATCTTAATAGACAGTGTGATGGTTTGTATATTCTAGGGCCAGGGAGTGGCACCGTTTGGAGGTGTGGCCTTGTTGGAATAGGTGTGACCAGGTTGGAATAGGTGTGTCATTGTGGGTGTGGGCTTAAGATCCTCACCCTAGTTGCCTGGAAATCAGTCTTCCACTAGCCCTTTGGATGAAGATGTGGAACTCTCAGCTCTGCCTGCGCCATGCCTGCCTGGATGCTCCCTCCTTGATGATAATGGACTGAACCTCTGAACCTGTAAGCCAGCCCCAATGAAATGTTGCTTTTATAAAACTTGCCTTGGTCATTGGTTCACAGCAGTAAAACCCTAAGACAGACAGTATAGGGCAGTATTATGCCATATCATTAGACGACGTGATTACACACAAAAATTGCAGAATAATAAAACCTGGTTTACTGGGAGGTTTCGAATTGGTTATGATAACAATTGTGCTTATCGTACGCAAAGTTCTATGCTAAAATTCTTTCCATCCGTTATGTTCCCCAGTGTGGGGAGAAATAGCTGTTATCCCCATTTTACAGGTGATAAACCAAAGCTGGGAGCGGCATGTGCCTCTGCTCCTCGTTATGTATTAGCAAGCATGGGAGTTGAGACGGAGTCACAGACAATCTGAGCGCAGAACCCATAGTGGAATCTTACATCAGTATTTCTTCATTTGGTCTATGGCTCCAGTAATGGCTCAATTCATTTCTTTTACTAAAAGAAAGGCTTATTTATCTGAGAAACAACTCAAAATGGCACATGAGATGGGAAGAGAAGGCGAGCAAGAAACCCAGACTACTGATCACTTCCACACAGAACCACCCTGCTCTGGTTAGCACTTCAGAACTGCCTATAGTATAGACAAGATTGGATATCTCCCTCACCCCACCCCCACCTTCTGCTCTCAGATGACTTGGGATCAAAAAACACTGGGCTACTTAAGAAAGCCAAAATACAAGTGTAGATCTGCCCAACTCCTAAACCCTTGCTGCTTTAACTACTAGCTAAATAAATGTTTAGTAGTAGTTTATTTAAATACAAGATTTCGGGGGTGGGGAGTAAATGGTAAATGTGTAAGTGTAAGATCTGGTTGGTTTGTCAACACATATAATGCAGATAGATCTGTTGCTGGGTTTGATGGTGCACGCTGAGACAGGAAGACTTGGGTGGAGGTTGGCATGGGCAACAGGGTGAAATGTTGGCTCAAACATAAGCCAGACCTCAAGATATGAGTTGCCTATGCGGCACCTCAAGCCAGCAGTGGCTGTCAGAACATCCCTGCAAAGTTTTCATTACTATGACAAGAAAAACTATGTTCTGGACAGGGGAGATGCCTGCTTAGGTGTGGACACTGCTTATCCCAGTTGTGGACAGTTACGCCTGAGTGCCAAGCTTTCAAAACTACTTTGACACACAAGGCTATGAATATCTAGAGGAAAACAACCAGCTGGCAAACATATATATTAAACTGGATTATTTCATAAAAGCAGAGTAACTGGGAGAATGGAGGGAGAGGGGAGCTGAAAACCCTCAACTAGAGAGAACAGTGCTATATGGAAGAATTTTTTTATAGTGCAAATGGGGTGAGAGGAGAGACATTTGTCTTTGGAAAAAGGCAGATGTGAGACGGCAAATGAAAAACCAAAATATTATTGAACCTTGCATATCGTTTGGGGGACATAAGTGCTAAGCCTGAGTAGCAGGCACTCAAGAAATATATTGAACTGGTTGTACTGGTTTGCAAAAGCTCAAGGTTGTCTTAGGACCAGAGGCTAGACTCCTGTCTTTACAAACTTGGCCGACTCCTGGGTCTCAAGCTTCTGAAACCTCCCGATTCTGGGATTACAGGTAGGCAGAGCTGTGACGCCTGGTTATGCATGTTAGACAAGCACTCTGTCACGGGAGCTACATATCTCCTGCCCCTCATCCTGAGGTCTGATGACAAAGCCTATTGCACTCCTCATCCTGCCCCAGGGAGGGCTGTTGACCCCACCCCAAGGAAGGTCACTTACTATAGACCCCATTGGTCCCTTTCCCATCCATCTCTCTAAGAGCTCCTTTTCAGACTCCTCTCTTGGCTTTTTCTTTAACCACCATCTGCATCCTTTTCTTCAGGGTTCGGGCTCATGGTGTGTCATCTCCAGGCTATCTCATGGGCTATGGTGACACACCTGACCCCTTATATTCCTGCAGTTCTCTGCCCCTGTTTTCAGATTTCTTCATTCACTGCTGGCATCATGCAGTCCCTCCAAGCTCCATATGGTACTAATGGTACTTGGCCCTTGCTCCCCTTCCCAAGTTTAGCTTTTTAAAAATGTATTTTTATTTTATATGCATTGGTGTCTTGCTTGCATGTATGTCTGTGTGAGGGTGCCAGATCTTGGAGTTACAGACAGTGTGAGCTGCCATGTGGGTGCTGGGAATTGAACCAGGGTCCTCTGGAAGAGCAGTCGGTGCTCTTTTTGTTTTGTTTTGTTTTGTTTTTTGTTTTTCGAGACAGGGTGTCTCTGTATAGCTCTGGCTGTCCTGGAACTCGCTCTGTAGACCAGGCTGACCTCGAACTCAGAAATCCGCCTGCCTCTGCCTCCCGAGTGCTGGGATTAAAGGCTTGCGCCACCACGCCCGGCAACAGTCGGTGCTCTTAACCACTGAGCCATCATCTCTCCAGCCCCAGGTTTAGCTTTTGTTAATGTTGACTGCCAAGCACGGTCTCCCCCACACTCAAACCTCTGTCTGATCAGTGTATGTGCCCTTGGTGCTGCTTTGGAATCTCCTTTGGCTCTGTGGCCCCTCTGCTGCTGTGGCCATTTAGATCTTGGCTCCTTCCATCTTGGCCTCTAGTTGGCTTTCCTGGTTCCCCCTCCTCCTAACTTTGGCTCTCCCTTCACCTCCTCACAGAGGTTTTAATATGGACGATCACTGTTCTGTCTTCAGGAACTCTTGATACTCTCTTACTGTCCTCAGTGTAAACGGAAGCTTCTTAGCTATGAATCCAATTTCTTCCCAGCATAGGCACAGACTATCCTGCCTCTGCTCAATCACCCACACCAACCTTCCTCCTCCTCCATAGACACTGTTCTCATTCATATTCCCTTGTGCTTTTCCTTGTCTTGTTCCCTTGACAAACAAACAAACAAACAAACAAAAAACCCAACCAACCAAACAAACAAAAACATCTGTTTTGGAAGACCCAGCCTGCCTCCTCCCCCCCCAGTGTCCCACCCAAACTTTGGCTGACCAGGAGAAAAAACCTTCTTTAGCTTCCAGGCAGTGATTTCGAGTAATGGCACATTCTGAGCTATTGTGCAGCTATTTGTTTCTTTGATTATATATTTTTTTCATACGTGGGATCAGACCCATGCTTTGATGCTAGGTGAGAGCTTTACCACTTAGGCAATATCTCCAACCTCTGATATTTATTTAAAGCAATGTCACCAGGTGTGGTGACTCAAGAATATAATTTCAAGAGGATACAGGAGAATTGTCATAAGTTTGAGGTTTGCCAGTGAGTTACAGGCTGACTTTGGCTATAGAGTGAGTGAGGCCTCTTCTCAAAAAAAGGAAACCAAGATTGGGGAGGGGGGAAAAGAGGAGGAAGAGGAGGAAGAGAGAGGAACAAAGTAACTTAGAGTAAGACCTTATATCAAAAGAAAGGAAGAGAGAGAGAGAGAGAGAGAGAGAGAGAGAGAGAGAGAGAGAACGAACCAAGGAAGGAACCACAATGAGGTCTTGTCGAAAAAATAAAGAAAACGAAAAGAAAGAAAGAAAGAAAGAAAGAAAGAAAGAAAGAAAGAAAGAAAGAAAGAGAGAGAGAGAAAGAAAGAAAGAAAGAAAGAAAGAAAGAAAGAAAGAAAGAAAGAAAGAAAGAAAAAGAAAGAAAGAGGAAGGAGGGAAGGGAGGGAGGGACGGAGGGACGGAGGGACGGAGGGACGGAGGGAAAGAAAAAAGAAGCAAACATGCACTGACCCGTGTGGCCGTTGTAGAGGGACTAGCCCAACATGGCTTCCAACACAGAGGAGACCAGAAGGACCCAATAAGAGATGGAAGACGCGACTGAGAATACAGAAAGGAGGGTGGTGCTGTGTGGGAGGCAGATACAGATGGTGTTTCCATAAGAGGAAGTGATCATGGCAACCATGACCTTCTTTCTTCCAAGAGGCTGCTGGGAAGGTGGGATGACCTAGGACTGACCTTGGACTTGGCATCACAGAAGCCATGTCAACCTTCACAGGTATGGTGCTCTGTAATCATCTTCGTGCTGTGTGTTTAGCAGTGTAATGGGGGCAGATAGAGAGTGAGTTTGGTTGGCTTTAAGAGAGAAAATGAGTGCTTGCTAAATGACTGAAGGTTGGACAAAGGAAAAGCTGCTCTATAAATTGGTCAGGCGCTGATACGTCAGTGAAGTACTTTGAGACAAGGATGTGACTCAACATGGAAATCTTTCCTTGAATAATAATGAATCCAGAGTTGGAGCTCAGGGCCTTAGTTCCTGAAGGTGCTGTATGACTTCTTTGCTGACTATACCATTTTCTCCTCTGGCCAGTTCATGTAGGCATTCTCCTGTATGACTGACTGCTCAGGGAAGAGCTATCATAACAAGTATACAGCATGGGTTCAGAAACCATTTCTAACCCTCTTGCCAGTATGTGGGGATGCTGGTAAGGCCTATCAGACTGGTCCCATCCTTTTAGGGACAGGGCATCACTAAGTCTGAATCTTCCCAAAGAGGTGAACAGAAGCCTGACTTATCCAACTGAGTGTATTTGAACGTGCTAGACTTTGAAACATTTCAATATAAAAGACTTAATTTAATAATGGAGGTGGTGTTAAGCTACCGCCTAGATTTGCTAAATGGAGAGATTCAGCTTAATGGTTATTCCCTAGATTTTAGGAAATTGGAAGAACACAAACCTGGAGGAGCCCCGATTGAAGTGTTGATTTTCTTCTGTTTCTTTGTATGACATCCCATATGTAGCCTAAGTTCCCAGAGGAACCATGGTACAGATATAGAATATGTTCTAGGTAGACATCTGTGAATTAGACATTTCCCTTTAGAGAGTCATTTGTGGCTTTGTCTCGGGTCTGTGCAGTGACCAGCTGCAGAAACTCTTAACACACAATCTCTCTAGTTCTCCAGCTGCATTCGTTGTCTGTCATTACACATCATGTTCCCTGTACCAGGAACAACCTCTGCCTCTTTCTAGAATGATCAGCTCTGGGAGAAGCCTAGCTTTACCCACTCTGCCTGTCAGATCTCCAATCTGTGCTCCTGAAACCATGGTTCCAGTTCCATTCCCAGTGGAGTTGTAGAATATCCCCATACTCTCCATGGCTTAGACGTGTTTTGAAGTTTCTGATCTTATACCAGTTTTTATCCTTTGCTCTTAGAGTAGTGTTTATATGCTTTGAGCAATCAAGTTTGTTGAGTGAATACATGGATGTTCAAGAGTGTGACAGAATAAGTGTGTAAGTGAGTGAGAACATAAAAGAGTGTAAAATTTGTACCTCCCAAATGGAAACTAATAAGATTAGGTTACCGCAGATGGAATGGTGCCTGCAATCCTGCAATCCTAGGATCAGGAGTTCAAGGGGATGCTTTTACTACATACATAGTAAGTGTAAGTTTAGCCTGCTCTGCCTGAGAGCCCATCGATAATACATCTGTGCAGAATTTGTATAATACAGTGGTACTTCTGAAAATCAGTTACAATGGTGTGATCATTATCACATAACACACCTGTGTGTGTGTGTGTGTGTGTGTGTGTGTGTGTGTGTGTGTGTGTGTCAACACAGATTGCACAATTGGAGTAAGATGAAGCTTGGGCTCCTGAAGCACAGAGCTGTGTGGTCGAAATTGAGTGGTTTAGATCGAAGATTGTGCTGCGAGAGATTAGACCAGAATGGACCCAGAAGTATTTTGGTCTAGTTATTTAAGCAATGTGTTTTTCACTTTAAAATTTAAGAATGAAATGAGCCTCTCTAAACATGCTGATTTAAGGCAATGAAAACAGGAAGCGTGAAGCAGCCAGGACCCCTTTGAAAGGGAGTGCCATTGAACTAGTCCTGTCTCCGCCCCCCCCCCTTTTCTTCACTCCCAGTCTGTAAAATGCTAATAGCCCCTGTTAGTGTTTACATTATAAAAGTATTGTCAGGGTGCTTTAGAGAGTCTAGATGGCTTTAGTGTCTTCTTGGAAGATAAGCATTATACACAAATGAGGTATTATTATTTAGTTTTTCCTTTTCAGGCCTATTAAATGAGAATTAGATGGAAACTCTGCTGTAAGCAATAGCCAGCAGGTAAATGATTATTGACTCGTGTAAAATGAGATTAAAAAAGAAAACCTCTAGCTGTAACTGAGCAGCGCAGCCTGTCTGTGCCCTGGCTGGTGGGTGTGTGTTTGCTGGACGCTTCCCTCTTGTCTGCACTCTGATCAAGGAACTGAACCAAAGGAACTGGAGCCCTTTGGTTCAGGCCTCCCATGTGTGTCAGAGAACCCAAGATCATCAGGAAGAACTATGCTTTGGAAGTAACATTCCCTCTAGTGAAGTATCCAGCTAGTTTTCTTGTAGACTTTGGTCCTCAGTGAACTGTTAAGCCCTGCTTCCCCTTTGGGAACTTGGGGAGACCAGCTGATACATGTGGGGGTCTAGCCCTGGTACCGGTGTGCATGGGGAATCAGTTCCAGACCACAGCTTCCCTGCATTCTTAGAATCCAGGACCCTGGTGGCAGGAGAAGGGGTTATGGAAGTCCTGCGAGTGTCAGAGACTTTGCTTGACGTTGTTGAGGGTGGGCCGGTGAGAAGAGACACCTGCTGTGCAAGCCTGCTGGCCCGAGTTGGGTTCCTGGGACCCCCCACACTAAGGTGGAAGTAGAAAAGAGACCTCATATCATGGAAGGCTGAGAAGGCAAACAGCCAGGGACGATGCAGAGTGACTGAGCTGGTGGAGAAGTACAGGTCTGTGTAGCACACTGTGTGGCCTCAGCGTGTGTGTGTGTGTGTGTGTGTGTGTGTGTGTGTGTGTGTGTGTGCGAGAGAGAGAGAGAGAGAGAGAGAGAGAGAGAGAGAGAGATACAGAGACAAAGACAGAGAGACAGAGAAAATGAGTGAGTGAGTGAGTGAGTGAGTGAGTGAGTGAGTGAGTGAGTGAGCGAGTGAGTGAGTGAATCTTGGTCCCTCCTCCTGCAATGCTTCCTATCCGACTGCCTTCGCCAAACCCTCCCTTGTGTCCATCCCTTTGGACTTGGCTCACCTTCACTCCCCAGGACCAACCTTCAGTAGTGCTTGTTATTGTGGTCATCTGTTTTCCGCCTGACCCATTTATCCTGGCTCCTGGATTTTGCTTTTAGAGAGGCTCCCCACGTGCATAGCTGCCTGGCCAGCTGTGGGACCAGCTGCCTGTTCCAGATTCCAAGGTGACCAAAGCTCTCCTCTCCCTCTGACTACCCCCATGATATGAGCCATGAAGATAAAGGAGAGAAAGTGAGGGTAAGAGGTGGGTCTGGCCGGGCTGTGGCGGTGCACGCCTTTAATCCCAGCACTTGGGAGGCAGAGGCAGGTGGATTTCTGAGTTCGAGGCCAGCCTGGTCTACAAAGTGAGTTCCAGGACAGCCAAGGCTACACAGAGAAACCCTGTCTCAAAAAAAACAAAAACAAAAACAAAAACAAAACAAAAAAAAGGAAGTGGGTCTGTCCTTCTTGAGCTCATTTTAGTCATGGGTTGTGCAATAACTCAGATGTGCCTTCAGCCATCACAGTGGGCCTTGGTCTAGCAGGGCTGTGTGGACCTTTGAGCCCCAGGAAGGGAAGATACAAGGCAGGTTCAGTTTAAGCTTTAGCCAAGTCCAGCTGTAGGTGATAAACTACTTTTCGACCTTCTAGCTCTGTCTCCCCAAAGCCTTGCTATCAGTCAACTGCACTGTGGTCAAGGAGGTAGGGACCCCTTGAAGATCTTCTGTATGGTTTCCACACTCATAGGGAGGAAGTCTTAGGACGTGCCTATGTCTTCTTCCACCTTCAGAGCAAACTGTTTAAAATGGTTGGCTCTGCACATTGGTTCTGTTTACATCTCAGTTCACAGGGAGCCGATGCCCAACTGGTCACGAATCTGTGGTGTAGCTGTGGGCTCCCTGGTCTTTTATCTTTGATCTCTAAACAGTGTTTGCCTTTATTAACCCCAGCCTACTTGTTGTAGTGTGTGTTACCTTCGACATCTCTCACCCTGACTCTATGGATGCGCCTTCATATTGTTTTAGGAGATTCTTTCTCTGGCTAGGCTTTTTTTTCCCCCTAAAACACCTTCCCAGACTCTCATTCACCACTCTGAATCCATTTCTTCTGCGTTGTGTTAGTTTGCTTCTCTGTGACTATGATAACACACTGACCAAGAGCAACTTGGAGAGGAAAGGGTTTATTTTCCCTTACAAATCACAGTCCATCATCAGAGGAAGCCAGGGAACAGGGAGGCAAGTTCTGAAGAAGAGACACCACAGAGAAATTCTGCTTGCTGGGTTGCTTCCTCTGGTTTACTGAGCTGCCTCTTGTGTAATGTCCAGGCCCATCTGCCTAAGGAAAGCACTGCCCATTGTGGACTGGACCCTGCTTCATCAATTAGCAACCCAGGAACTGACCTGATGATATACCCAAGGGCCAATTTGATGGAAGTAATTCTTCAGTTACGGTTCCCTTTTCTGTAGTACGACTGTTTTGTTAAGTTACAAAAATTAACCAGCAAAGTTGTGTTGATGATTTTTAAACCGATTTCATCCTGCTTCTAGATCCAGCTGCCTACCTCTCTGCTCAAATGTGGCCAAGGCTTAAAGGTGTCTCTGCCCCCTCTGTTTATTTGGACCTCTTTGCTCTGCCAGCCTCACCTCTCGCTGATCCGGATGGTGTTCTCTGTCTTGGCTACATGGAAGAACTTCAGGATGCAGACACTCAGCCTGCAACCATTACCATGACTTCCCCAGGGTGCACCTTCCATGCTCCCTACTTGAAAAAGACTTCCCACCTCCATGGGTAGGACTAACTCCTGCACATCTTGTGCCTATGTAGACATCACCAACTGTCCACTCCCTCTCCTTTTCTCTTCATAAAGTCCTGACGATCACCTCTGCCTTTACTGCTTTATCTTGCCCTTTCCTGAGGGACTATAGTCTATCTACCTTCATATTCTTAGTACCAAAGAAAGTATTTGGTACAAAACAGTTGGTCAAGAATGAATGAATGAATGAATGAATGGCTGTAAATAGCAGAAGTGGGCTGGGAAGATTGCTGAGTTAGGAAAGCGTTTGTTCTGCCAGCATAAGAACCTGATTTTTATTCCCAATCCCCATATGGAAAGCTAGAGGCAACAGTGGGCTCCTGTAATCCTACCACAGGAGAGACAGAGATAAGAGGATCCCTGGGGCTTGGTGGTGCTGCAACAAGATAGATGATAATGATGATGACAGCAATTAAGGAAAACTTGATGTCAACCTCTGGTCTCTGCGTACATGTGCATGTGCACCTACCACACATCCACAAAGACAGGCAGGAACATGTAAAGACATGTTCACACACACACACACACACACACACACACACACACACACACAATGAGAAGAAGGAGGAGGAAAAAATATCATGGGGTATTATTGTGAGAATATAAGACAAAAGTTCTCATCAAAA
The DNA here is from genome assembly GCF_900095145.1 of Mus pahari. Classification (NCBI taxonomy): domain Eukaryota; kingdom Metazoa; phylum Chordata; class Mammalia; order Rodentia; family Muridae; genus Mus; species Mus pahari. The sequence goes on from NC_034591.1 coordinate 50,749,657, forward strand.
GAGTACAATTAGTATTTTACTAAGCAAAAATATATGAAATTCCATTAACATCAAAAGTTACTTCCAAGTTGTCCCCTGTGGTCTTTTCCAAAGCTCATTGCCCAGACTTTGAGGGATTTTCTGGGGTCACCCTAATATCTACCCCTTGACTCTCTGTAAGTGACTGAACTCGTGACTGGATCTGTGTTGAGAACATGGGAGATCAGAATAAGGTGAGTTGTTGCCGCAAAGCTTGTCTCTATTATTTCATTTGTAACCATTCACTGCATGTCTTGAGCAAACCTCTGAAAATTCTCTCAGGCGACCTCACCAGCAGGTGTGTCTGGCATCCTGGTGACTTGACGTGTTCCTACTCTGTTTGCATAGTCTATGAGTACAAAGAAGCCGGAGCCTTTCTCAGGAGGCCGTTTCCTTTTTTGTTTCAAGACAAATTAAATTCTTCATCGTTGCTGTATTGACGTCTTTAAAAATGTGATTTCTCATAGAGAAAAAGAATTTTGAGGAATCAGAAAGACTTGCTGCTCATGGTCTGGCACCACTTGGGCCAAATGTGTGCCAAGAATTAGGGACAGGAGTAGTGTTGTCACAGACAGCTGTGCACCAGACATCTGGTTCCCATATAGCCCCTCCTACATCCCCAATTCCAAGCTTCCCCAGCCCATACTTGCTTCGACCAAATACCTGAGAAAAAGCCAAGGAAGGGAAGTTAGGGTACAAGCCATTATGGCTGGGAAGGCAAATCAGTAGTAGGACTGTGAAGCAACTGGTCACATTATGTCCCCAGTCATCAGAGAGAGAGAGAGAGAGAGAGAGAGAGAGAGAGAGAGAGAGAGAGAGAGAGAGAGAGAGAGAGAGAGTGATGAAGGCCAGTGGGAGCTACAGCTCCTTATTCAGTTCAGGATCCCATCCCATGGAATAGTCCCATCTGAAATCAGAGTACATCTTCCACGTTCAGTTAACCTCTCTGGAAACACAGTCATAAGATGTACCCCAGAGGTCTGTTTCCATGGTGATTCAAATCCAGTCAAGGTGACTGAAGATTAACTGCCCTGCTGACCTTCTAGAATGTACACTTCAGGGGGGTGGAGAGCTCGTTTGGTTCCGTGCTACAGGCTCAGTACTTGAAACAGTATATGGAAGACACTCGCTCAAAATTTGTTGATTGAATGGTATCTTTCAAGGTTCTTTGGGATTTTTTTGTTGTTGTTCTGTTTTTAAGGTGCTGAAATGTGCATGCGTCTCTGGGGCTCCAATACAGGTCTGATGCTTGTCCCTGTCCCACCCACCTTGACATTTTTATTGATGACTAAGATGATAACACCGATGGCATGCTAAGTAGATTTCCAGATGACACACAAGTAGAGGGTTAGTAACTTAATGGATACAGTCAGAGTCCCCTCTACCCTAGTGCTGATGGGATGCAGTAGTGAATCATCTGACAATATGAAGTTAATGGTCACAAATACCAAGTCCTCAAAGATCTCCGAATCCAATCAAACAGGTACAGAGTGGGCGCGAGATGACTTGCAAGCACACACACATCAGGAAGATTTAGAGCCTCCTGTTGATTGTGAGTGGTGAGTCAACACCGTATGATGTCCCTTTTGAAAAAAAAAATCAATCTCCTGTATTAATAGCAATAGAACATTGGAGAGTGGAGCTGGCTCTCGAGTGCTCACTGGGGAACAGACCACATTTGCTCTGTTTTATGAATTCTGGGCTCAGACAGAGATATTGAGAGACAGAAGATCATCTAAGAAGAAAACAAAAGAATAGTAAAGGTTCTGGTGAACACCATTATCCAGAGATATAGAAAGGATCAAAAGTTGTGATGAGTGTGTGTGTGCGCGTGTGTGTGCGCGTGCATACAATACAAGCAATATAGATAGTTGTCTTCTAAATTCTGAGCTTTAAGAGAAGATTAAATTTCTTCTGTGTCATTTTCTTTTGTGTCATCTAAATGTCCGACTGAGTGCCAGTTACTAGATGTAAGCATGTGCATTTTCAGCACTTTCGGATTGATCAGAAATTATATTCACTTAGCCATCAAATAGACAACTGCAGGAAGGAATACATTCCTTGGCTTTGGTGGGTGCTCCATAAATTCTTTCTTATCCAAAAAGAAGAAAGAAACCACATAAGCTTCTGATGCATCTGAAATGGCATCGTAGTATGTTCTACAAAAAAGGAAAACAAGTTCTTTCTGGGTGGTTCTCTGATGGCAAGAGACAGACGTGATGATCCCTAGTCAAGGGAGCTTGAGAATTCTTGCTCAATTATTTTGACAATAACCATTTAAGCAAGTATTTGTTGAGTATCTATTCTGGGTTAGGTGCAGCCAATGTGTTGGGGATGTAGAGGTAGTTTGGAGGGTATGCTGTTAGTGTGGGGTGAGGGTGGTGTAGAGGTGGACAGGTAAATAGATCCTCTCGGTACTGTAACAGGTGCATTGGGGGTAGTGGTGGCACGCAGTGGTGGCATGCATGTGTGTTCTTGAAGACGCACGTGGAGAATACTGAGGCATGAGCTTGAGATAACTTGCTTAGAGTAACATAGATTCAAGGTGGAAAACTAGGGTTTGTACCTGTGCGATGGACATTAGCAGATGTGCTTCTTGCTGCACTGAGTTATCTTCAGTAACACACCACCACCACCACCACCACCACCACCACCACCACC
>NC_034591.1:50753524-50770187 GCF_900095145.1 Mus pahari
ACCACCACCACCACCACTACCACCACCACCACCACTACCACCACCACCACCACTACCACCACCACCACTACCACCACCAAGAGCTGGAGCCCACACAACTGGGCTCTGAGTCCAAGTTGCTTTCTTGCACATAACCTTGTTCCTTGGCAGATGTTGCATCCATATGGGAAGAAATGGTCACATAGGTATAAAAGGGGTTATGTAGATCTTGTATCCCAGGTGTTTGGGGAAACCTCATGGTGAAATCTACGGTGTGCTTTAACATGGTCACCAACATGGTTTAGACCCGTGGTCTTCAATCTTTCTCATTCTGCAACCCTTTAATATGGTTTCACATGTTTTGATGACCCCCCCATCATGTGATTATTTTCATTATTACCACATAAGTGTAATTTGTCTACTGTTATGAATTATAATGTAAATATATAATATACAAGATATCTTATATTTTACCCCTGTGAAAGGGTCATTCAACTTCCCAGAGGGCTCAAGACCCAGGTTAAGAACCACTGGTTTAGACTTTCTGTGCTTTAGGGGTACAGGACTTTTAACAGCAGTTAAAACCAGTTTGTCCATGGGGCTGGAGTCTAGGTAGCAGGGGATATGGCTTGAATTTCCTAGCAACTGGTCACCAACCCTTCCCCTGAAGCCCTTTGAAATACAATTTAAATTCTTTTCTAGAAAGAAGAGAATAAGATATAAAATTTTACAAATAAAACTAGTTACATTGAATACCCCATAAATGAGCAGAGGAGGAATAGAACATCTAATTGCTTAAATTGCCCAAGCCTTCTTACACTGGAAAATAGTTCAATCCAATATTCCTGTGCCTCCTAATTGAGTTGGGCTGGAGCTGTGGCAGATCTGACTAAGAATGGGTTATTAAATGAATGAAGTAGGTGACCCCTTCGTCGATAATTACCATCTATGCTGATGCAGGCTTGACCTATGTGATCAAAGCGATTGTGTTGGTAAGCTACCCATCTCCTGTAATTTTTGGAGATTTGGTAATTTCTAAATGGGCTGCAGGCTGGGATTTCTGAGGTCTGTGGTGGAGCTGCTAAAGGTCAGTGTAGTCTTCCCTTCCAGGGGGGTGGGGCTTGGAGTCTGATTGCCTCCAGTGCTTTGGTTCCTCCCTTCCAGAGGGGTGGGGCTTGGAGTCTGATTGCCTCCAATGCTTTGGTTCCTTCCTTCCAGGTGGGAGGGGCTTGGGGTCTGATTGCCTCCAGTGCTTCAGTTCCCGTCGTCCAGTGTAGGGACCTAGTAGATTCAGACAGTTTTTGGCCTTCTTCGTTGGTTATCTGTCTTCTTGGCTTCCAGTCCCTGGAAACATTTGTTCAGCTGGTGGTGGCAGAGTTTCCTCATGCTTTATTTTGGTTGTTCCTATTTCTTCCATTTGAGTCTGCTTTCGAAGTGTTGCTTAGCCTGTGTTTGTGTCTGCAGAAATCCTCCTGTTAGAACTCCCATGTAACCTTATAGCAGTGCTCAGCTATGTGATGCACAGGAGGAGACGCTTCTTAGGATGCCGCTGTAACGTTAGCAGCAAGAACGAGGATCTGTTTGGGAAGGCAGACTTAAATGTCTCATTGGATTTAACGTTTAGCATTTAAAGGATTTTTTTTTTCTATTACAAAGGATCCATGGTTTTATAAATATTTTTTTCCATTTTATCACTCAGTCAGTAAAACTTGGAAAAAAATTTTTTTTTGCGTATTCCGTTCTTTAAACCTGAAGGTAAATTGCTTTAACGAGACCACATTCCAAACAAATAGTTTTTCATAAAGCCAAGAGTAAACGAACAGAGTGGGCTCTCCTGGCATTTGGATGTATGTCTAATTAGAACTTCCAGCATTTCAAACCTGTAATTTGCCAAAGTTGAGGTTTCTAATTCCAAATGTTTAGCCCACTGGGTTGGAACAAGTGACCCTTGCTGGAAAGATATCAAGATTCAACTTTCTTCGGTTGACTTCTGGTTTGTCATCAAAATGTTGTCATCAAAAGTCTGTCTATTCCCAGACTTAAGCCGCACGAGCTCCCTTTAATTTTATTAACATCCAGGAAGAAAGGAAGAGGCTGTTTCTTCTCTCCTCAGTGATGCCTAATTCTGGGGTCTGTTTGCAGAGTGAGACTCGACCTCAGCCGGCTCCATCTCCACACTGGTCAATGTCAACATTTTGTACATCTTCCAAGGAGTGGAGGAGTCTTAGGAAGTTATCAGCCATACAGTTGATTTGATACACTGCCTAAGCTCAAGGCTAAGTCTTAGATACTCTAGACAGTGGCAGTCATTGCCATTTGCCATTGTTTATAACTTGAAACTGATCTTGTAAGATTTAGAATAACTAGATTATTATGTGACCTTGAACAAGCAATTTAATCTGGATTTTTTTTTTGATTACTTGTGATGCTAGGATTAAACTCAGGACATTGTGTGTGGTGGGCATGCATTTCATTTCTGAACTGTATCTCCAGCCCTTTAGCCTATTTTCTGATTTTTAAAAAATATTTTTTATTTTACTTTTAGTTGCATGTATACACATGAGTCTGTGCAGGCTAATACAGTCACCCGAGTTGACCAGAAGATGGAGGTGGAGCCCTTGGAGCTAGAATTACAAGTGGTCGTGAACCACCTGATGTGGGTGCTGTGAACTGAACTCTGGTCATCTACAAGATCAATACGTGCTCTTAATGCTGAGCCTAAACCTTTTTCTAAAACAATGATTTCACAAGGTTACTGTGCTTATTATTAAGTGGTTAGGATTATATGTGAAAATGCCCAGCGAAGAAGGCTTGGAGCATAGATCTAAGTGCAGAGGATAAGCCAGGGGAGCCCAGGCAGGCAGGTGAATCTGCATCAGCATCATCTATCTGCCCCTGGATGCTTGTTAGCCGGAAAGGTCCACTCTCAGGGGCATGGCTACATCTGCCTCTGACTTCATCCTCAAGTCCACATGCAAGCACTAGTCTTCAGTAACCATCTGCCCATATCATTCCTTACACATTTCATAATTATTTATTTAGGAGAAAATGAGCAAAAAGCAGAGGGAAAAATTAGATGAATAAGATGCCCATTTCAAAATAATTTCCAAATCACTGTCCATGTTTAGAACGTTTAAAATGTTTAGAAGATATAACCATACGCATAATTATAAAATATGTTTGTTTTTATAAAGCTATCTGGTTTTACTTTTTTTTTTATTGATCTTAGAGGGCTGATTTTAATGGCCTTATCAAATGACTAACAATGTGGTCTACTGTGGACTACCAATACACTAAAAATATCCATTAACGGCCTCTGATTTCATCGCTTCTCCTGTCCTTCCCTGTGTTTCTTAATGTGATTCAATGTGATAACAGTTTGCCCTCACTGGGTATAGGATGGATAACAGGAACGAGAGGCCTTCCCCCTCAGGTCTGAAAGAAGGACTCTCCCAAGCTGTCAGAATCCAGGGTGGTGGTAAAATGCATGAACTTTCACTAAGAAACCTCTCCTCCTCTGTAGGATATCTGACTGAAATCTGAGGAGCAGGATTCCAGTGCAGAGGTGACTTTGGAGGAGAAAGGTGGGTGCCAAATGGATCTGTTGTTTTTATGTTATATAACAAGGAGAAGAGGAAAAAAAAAAAGCAGCTAGCTGTTTACTCTCAGACCTTACCTCTGAGATGATCCCATTACAGCAAAGGACAGAGTCACTAACCCTAGACCTTACGTTAGAACTATATTTTCATAAATGGTCATCTGTACCCACTGAAAACTCAATACAGTTAGATACTGCTGAACTCACTGTGCTCCATTATCTGTAAAGAGTAGAGGTCACTGAAACCATTGCATCAGAAGCAAACTCTAGCTGAACTATATTAGTGATATTGTTAATTAAAACATCTGTCTTTTAAAATAAAAATTTCATTATTATCAAGAATATGTGCAGAGCTGAGGGTTGGCTCAGGGGTAGAACATGTGCTTGGCCTACATGAGATTTTTAGGATCAACCTCCAGCACCACAGGAAAAAAAGATAAAGGAAACCCCCCTGAGCATTGTAAGAGATATATTGAGTATTCAGTTGGAAAATGACAAGAAAATACGATTGCCAAATCCTCACAATTTTATGACACACAAGTTGTCAACATTAACATCCATTTATTGTTTCCTTAAAAAAAAAAAAAGTTGTCACTCTGTAATCTAGGGTGGCATAGAACTCACTGCAATCCTCCTGCCTCAGCCTCCTCAGTAATATAATAGCAGGTGTGAGCCACCATGCTCGGCTTGGTTTTCATTTTAATGGGTATTTATACATACACAGAAATAGACTCATACACACATATCACACACTCACACATTCCACAATACTCACTACACATATGTGCCCATGCTTTATTAGAGAAAATGTAAAAACATAAACCAGCGTTGGTAGAGAGCATAATGAACCATGAATGTGCTTGCATGTGAGCACTCACACATACACAAACACACTACACACACATATACACACCAAACACACACAAACACACACACACACACACACACACACACACACACACACACACCAGAGAGAGACTAGAAAGAATAGCTGAACAGGCTGTGTTTTAGCCACACAATGGAGCTCACCGAAGCTGTAAATGGTATCGGAGATCTTTAGATATACACATTATAGAATAGCTTCCAGGGTGCATTATGAGTAAAACAATAGAGAGATGCCAGGCATGGAGTTACACATCTGTAGCTACTCAAGAAACTTGGGTAGGAAATTACTTTGAAATCAGGAGTTGGAGACCAACTTCAACTACACAATGAAATCATATCTCAGAACAACAACATTAATTTGATGATCTATCCCAACTGACTTTATGCAAAGGGCTAACTAACTGCAAAACCAGTGCTTGATAGTGCTTGATAGTGCTTGGCAATCACAGTGTTGCTGGCGGTTGTTAATGCTGTTGTGGGTAATGGGACGTAGACCAACCAAGTGGTCTTTATCACTAGAGAGAAATATTTCAATTCTGACCTGCTTGCTCTTTCTTGAGGCAGGGTTCTCACTATAAGGAGATGGGATAACTATTCTTGGTTGTCAACTTGACTACATCTGGAATTAACCAAGGGGCTGGGTACACCTGGGAGTAATTTTGTTTTTCTTAAGTCATTTGAAGTGGGAAGACTCACTGCCTGCTTGCTCTCACTGACAAGTTCGTTCCCTCACTGGCATTAGAGCCTGCTTTTTGGGGGGTTCTGGGGTATACTGAAGACCAGCTGAGGCATCCAGCTATGGGGGCTGAACAACTACTGGGGATTTCTGGACCTTCCATTGTAGTCAGCCATTGTTGGACTAATTGGATCACAGTGTAAGCCATTCTCTCTTTCTCCTCTCTCCCTGACTAATACGGGGGAAGGTAACATAGATGTAGCATAGAAGAGGTTAGGTAAAACTTCACAACCCTGATTTGAACTGATGCTGCTGAGATACAGTGGTGACGTATTTGTCTATGAGGCAGATATCCCAGCTTCTCTCTTCACTGACAAGACCCAGATGCCAAGCCAGTAGCAACAAGCACCTTTGCTGTCTATACTGCAATCCAGTTGTGATCTAGAAACGAGTCTGCATACTCATGAAATACACATGTTCTGAATACATCCCTATGAACACGTATTTAGTGTATGTTTAACATTAACATCAATCAACGTAACTAGTCTTTTGTCTGGTGATTTAGATGGCTTCTGATTCTTTCTCATATGGATAGTGTATGTGCTCATGTGTCTGTACATGTGGAGATAGAGGTTCATGTCAAGTGGCTTCCTTATCTTTTTAAATTTACATATATGTGCATGCACACGTGCAGGTTTCCATGGAGACTGAGAGTTGTCAGATCCCCTGGGGCTGGAGTTATAGGCAACAGTAAGCCACACAATGTGGGTGCTGCCCAGGACACTGACTTCTCATTCTCTGCATGAGAAACAAATGCTTTTATGTGCTGAGCCATCTCTCCAGCCTTTACCTTACATTTTTAGGGAAAACAGTTTCCAATACAGGATTTGTCTAAGTAGCCTTGGCTGTCCCAGAACTCCCTTTGTTGACCAGGCTGGCTTCGAACTCACAGAGATTCTCCTGACTCTGCCTCCTGAGTACTGGGATTAAAGGTGTGCACTACCACCACCTGGCCTTCCACTTGCCTTTTTAAGACAGGGTATCTTACTGAAGCTGAAGATCTGTGATTTGTCTAAACTGGCTAGCCAGCAAGTTGCAGGTGTGTTCTTTCCCCAACTCTTCAGTGCTAGGATTTTAGGGACCCACTACTGTGCCAGGCTTTTTACAAGATCTCTGGGGATCCAGACTCAGGTCCTCCAGCACTTTCCCAGCTAAGCCGGCTCTCCAGAGTCAGTTTCTAATCCTTTTTGAGACAGGGTCTCACTGTGTTATCCTGGCTGTTCTGGAACCTTCTACGTAGACCAGCCTGACCTTGCACTCACAGAGATCCCTCTCCCTCTGTCTCTGCCTCCCACGTCCTGGGATTAAAGACATGCGCCGTCACATTCAGCTCCAGTTCTTTAAAGTTGTATATAATGCCGCCTCAAAGTACTACCACCACCACCACCGTCAGGGACAGCATCTTGTGTATTCCAAGCTCTGTGTGATGACTTTGAATTTCTGTTCCTCCTGCCTCCACTCTACAGCCCTGGGATCATAGATGTGTGCTGCCGCACCTGATTTATGCAATGCTACGGACTGAACCCAAGGCTTTGTGCATGCTAGGCAAATATTCTACCAACTGAGCTACATCTCTAGCCCTGTCTCTGGCCTTAGTACATATTTCTTTAAGGGTAGTGACCTAACACAATGGGAGGAGCACTTTTAAGCTCCTATTAGTATTGTCAAACAGCCCTTCAGAAAGGTCATACCGGGTCATACATGACATGTGGCAGAATGGAAGAGAGACAGGACTCACTGTTCATATTGGTAGATATATTGTGGACTTGTACACCGACCTGTCCCTGCTCATCTGATACATTAGCTAGAACAACCTCTGTCCTCCTTTGGTTGTCCTTTGTCTTACAGAGAAACCTTAAGAGAATTATAAATGCGGTCTGGAAATTTTTTTTTACTGATGGAACAGTCTCATGTTTACATTGTGAGCTATGTTTCAACAAAGATTAGAAGGACCATATCAAATTTAATATATTACTTATAATTAATGTCTCAAATGCTTGATACTTCACTTGTATATGTAACTGCCATTGGAGGAGTAAGGTACCAATTTGTATAGCTTTTGGTAACTTCGGTAGCTACCTGGGGGATTTCTCAAGTTTTTAATTACAACCTTTCTATTACAGACTCACTGTATGTGAAACGTTTTCCCCGGATGTCGTATAAGGAGTTAATGAACCATATCAACATTACTTTATACCTACATTTCCCTACAAGGGTTATGAAAGCTCAGAAAAGTGGCTAAGAAACAGAATCACCTCCTGTTGGAGTTGAGAGATTTTAAAGTTCATCTGGCTTCACCCCTCCATTTTATACTCGGGAAAACTAAGGCAAAGGGCAGTTATGTAACTTTATTAAAGGCGGACAGCCTCTTGGAGACAAAAGCCCAAGTCTGATTCAGCGCGGTGTTCTTTCCTCACAGCCTCTCAGATTGAGCAAAACTCCAAAGAAAATCAGTGTTGGGGAATTGGAATTCAGGGCGTCTCCTTTCAAAAATCCAGGGTGTCATTTTTTTTTTCATTAAAAACTTAAAAGAAAATGGACCAGTAACCACAGTAGAAACCGAGGTGAAAGGGGACTTGTTTTATTTGGTATTAAGAACGGGGCTTCTAATGCTGGGGTTTACAGCAATCCAAATACACACAGCCTCTGAAGGCCTTGGGTTTGTGCCTGTGGCTGTCATAATGCCTGTGGCTTTGTCTCATTGCGCTCAAACCAAAATCTTAGGCACAGGGAGTTTCTGTGGCTTGCCCCGGAAGCCTGCTTATTGCTGTTTGTCTGCTTTCGCCCCGCCCCCTTTCCCTACAGAACCAAAGTTCCTTAAATATCTATCCATTTGGACTGGGGAGATGACTCAGGAGGTTAAAGCCCTGACCACACAAGTGTGAGGACCAGTGTTTGAATCCCCAGAGACCCTGTCAATTCTGGATGTGGTCATGTGTGTCTGTATTCCCAGAATCCCTATGGTGAGACGGGTGGTAGCAGCAGGAGAATTCCCAGAATCTTGTTGGCCAGTTAGATGGACAAACGCAGAGGTAAACAATAAGAGGACCTTTCTACTAACAAGATAAAAGGTGAGGGCTGATACTTGAGCTTGCCCTCTACAGGTATGCCTTGGCACTACCCACATCATCCACATATGTAAACACACACACACACACACACACACACACACACACACACACAGGCAAAGGTTTTAAAAATGTGCTGTGTTGTAACTTAAATCAAGAATCCTACAGATAGTTTTCAGCTCTTTGCCATGTGGAGTGTTTGATTTTTTTTTTCCATTCCTCATCTGTAGCATGGATAATACCTACCTCAAAGGGTGGTTGGCGTTACAAGCATGTAAGATAATGGTGTTGGTTGTTAGCAGCATATCTGGCCCAGAGTAAATAGCTGGTAACTGTCACCTTCAGGGTCTTTGTCATCATCGGCAGGGTTATTACTGTCCTCATCACCGGAGTCGCCATTAGTCCCTCTGTTCTTCCATATTGACCTCTTTTCTTAATGCGAAACTCCTGGACGGGGTGACACATTTCCCAAGGGGCTGGTGAGTCACCAGTTGTTTTTCTCTGGACAACATTAGACAGAGGCCTATTACAAGGCAGAAGTGGGAGACGTAGATGAGGGGTAGCAGCCCCCCAACAAAGGTTAGAGCCTCCAGACGAGGCAGGGCGAGTTTAGACAACAGCTCTTTGAAGTCAGTGTGCTTGTCTATGGGGCTTTATTAGGACTCCAGAGAGAATTAGGAAAGCCATTATCTGCCGCCTTTGTGTCCTGCCCAAGGACTCCCAAGCCCTGTGGCCACCTGATTATCTGGACTGCAGTCGTACAAGCAAGCGACATCCTTCCATAGACGGTCTGTTTACTGTGCCTGGAAACAGGCCTCGTGCCATGGAAAAGTACCTCGCTGTACCCGTAAGTTCCCGACACATATTGCGCAACCCGAAAGATCTTATTAAAATTTCTTGTCCCGGCTGGGATGTAGCTTGGTAGTAGAGCATTAACCGAGTCTGGCTCCAACCATGGCTTCATCCTTCAACACCAGAAAGAAAAAAAAAGTGTTCCTGTACACACTCTGCCTTCAGCCTGTGTCTGAGAGCCGTTTCTGACTAGACCTTTCACAGAGTCCTTGCCTGTTGTTGCTGTGAAGGCTACCTCTCCCCTCACACTAGGTACGGCCACGCTCTTTCATCTCTCAACATCATGGGGAAGTGGTAAGCGTGAGGTCCCATATCAAACTGCACGAAGGGGACTGTGTGAGAGAGGACCATCTCTCTCGCATCAGGCTCTCCGGATCCCCCCTTAGGTCTGTCCATTCAGAAAACAGCACGGCCCATCTCCTTCATCTCCGGCACCATCCTGGGTTTGTTTGATGAAAAGGCAAAGAGATCATTCAGACACTTGTCTCCTAGGAGGAGCTGATGGCCAAGGGCAAGGAGCAGGAGCAGGTGGCCACAGTGCACTCTGGAAAGTGCTACAAGCAAGAAGAAAAGCCAGGGTCACCAAATCACAATTGCGCGAAACACCGAGGGAGGAGCTGGAAAGCTGTTCTGAGGAAAGGAAGCTCTCCCTGGTGTGGGCTGTGGAGGCGGGGCTTACGCGTTCACTTGTCCTTTTTATTTTTTTTTAAAGATTTATTTATTATTATATCTAAGTACACTGTAGTTGACTTCAGACACACCAGAAGAGGGCATCAGATCTCATTACGGGTGGTTGTGAGCCACCATGTGGTTGCTGGGATTTGAACTCAGGACCTTCGGAAGAGTAGTCAGTGCTCTTACCTGCTGAGCCATCTCGCCTGCCCGTCCTTATTTATAAAATGCTGAGAAAGTGCATCTCATGGCAGGCACTCATCAGAGAGGATTACAGTTAACCCCACCCCAGTCTTCACAAGCCCAGACCTCCCGAACCCCAGACAGGCTTTCTCAGTGTAGCCCTGGCTGTCCTGGAACTCTCTCTGTAGGTCAGGCTGGCCTGGAACTCAAAGTTCCTACTGCCTCTGCCTCCTGGGTGTTGGGATTAAAGCCATGCACCACCACTGCCCAGTAACCCTCGTGTGTGTGTGTGTGTGTGTGTGTGTGTGTGTGTGTGTGTGTGTGTGTGTTCGCGTGTTTGAAATAGGTTCTCTGGGTAGCCCTGGCTGTCCTAGAAGTCTCTCTGTAGCCTAGGCTGGCCTTGAACTCAGAGATCCACCTGCCTCTGCTTCCCAAGTGCTTTAATTAAGACCTTCTTGAAATGGGAAAATGAGGCATAGAAGAGAGAGAGAGAGAAGTTGCCAGAAACCACAAAGCTAGAGACTTGTAAAATCTTAACTTGTGGACCTTAACTTGTGTGTCTCTCTCTGAAGTCTTAGGCTCAGCAGCTGTATCCCTGTTGCCCCATCATAGGGCAAGGAAGTACACAGACATGTGGGGCTGATTCCCCAGGGGGTAAGAGAACCACAGCAGAGTTGTGCACAGAGGAGCAGCAGGTACCCTGGTTAAGAAATTCTGCCCCATCCCATACATGGCTATCTGTGCGTCTCTTTGACTTTAGGTTTGTGTCTACTCAATCGTAGTCAGGCTCGATTCTAAACTTTCAAACAGTTCTCATTTATGGGAAACAGGACAGGTTTGCTATGAAGTATGCTGTAGTTCAAGATGATATCTTATCAAATAATGTTTTGGTCATGAGTAACGGCTTCTATTTTTAAAGACTCACAAATACTCGTCTATTCTAGGGCTTGGCAGTACTTGAATGTGTGATTTTGCTTCCTGTGACAAGTTAACCTTTGGGTTGAGCAATTCCTCGGTTTTTAGTTTATTCACACAGTGGTGCCACCATTGCCAGGATCTAATTCCAGAACACTTGTACCACGAGAAAGAAACTCCCAGAACATCTGTCTGGATGGGTATGGGCACTGTGAAGATCTCATGTAACTGGAGACCCACGGTCTGACCTCTGCCTGGCCTCTTTCACTTAGCATACTTTTCAAGATCCACTCATGATGTGGCACCCATTCATCCGTTATTCCTTCCTGCAGCTGAATACTGTCCCATGGTGAGAGCCTACCACAGTTGACCTACCCATTCCTCAGATGGTTTGGCTGTTCAACTTCTTGTCTATTATGAATAATGGACAATATTGTGGTATATACCAGTAGGTGGTTTATACCTTGTGTGTTGTGTGTATGTGTTTACATGTGTTATGATTCTCCTGAGTATATACACTTAGTGAAAAGTATTGTAATTCTGTGCTTAACTTGTGTGTGGGGGGTTGTTTGTTTGTTTTTTGAGACAATGTCTCATGTAGCCCAGGTTGGCCTTGAACTTGATATGTAGCCAAAGTGACTTTGAACATCTTGTCTCCCTTCCTCTGCCTCCTGAGTACTGGGATTTCAAACATTAGCTTCACAAGCCAGCTTTGATCAGCGTGTATTACTTTAGTGCCTCATTATTTGGAAAGTGGAAAATACAAGACCAAATATCCAGTAATGACCTGTTGTATGAAGTGGAAGGATTCTAGAGTGGGATCATTCTTAGGGCTTCATGTGTCAGTACCCTGAACATTGCTGGTGCTTGTGGGGCATTTTCTGATTAGTGATTGATACGAGAGGGCCCAGCCCACTGCTGGTGGTGCCACACTGAGGCAGGTCGTTCTGGAGGAAGTTATCTGTAAGGTAAATGAGGGCTCAAAGTTGAGTAGCCAGCCTTTCCAAGGAGTTAGTTCCCGGAACATCATGGACAGTCTACAGAAGCTCTGAGATTATGGAGTTCCGGGAGACTAATTAATATTAATGCTTATTTGTGTGTTCATTATGTGCCTAGTACAAAGCCAGATGCCTCATGGTTTTTCCTTAGACCCACTCTCCAACAATCTTATCTGGTCATCAAGGGCTTGAAACGTGGTATGAGAGTGGAGAGATGCTGTGTAGGGCTGGAAAGACGCTCAGCTGGTAGAGTGCTTGCCTAGTGTACATAAAGCCCCGAGTTCATTCCTCAGCAGCACATAAAACAGGCATAGTGGCACACGCCTGTGATCCCAGTACTTGGAGAGCAGAGGCAGGAGGATCAGGAGTCTGAGGTCATCTTCAAAGACTTAAGAGTTTAAAATACCTTAATACTGTGGACGTGCTAAGTAAACTGTAGTATGAAAATTAACTATGCCTGTTTGCTTTCTACTTTTCTTAACCAGCTACACGAAAATTTTAGATCATATATGGCTCTCGCTGTAGCTTATGTCCTATTTGTATTGGACAGCCCCTGTTCTAGATTATTCCTCACAGTAATTTGATCAGCTGAACGGTGTTATCATTTCTACATTCTCAGTGAGGAAGTCGAGGCTTAGAGAGCTTAAGTAAATTGCCTGTGATCACACAGCTGTGGCTTAAGCACAAATCCATCTCCCAGCCTTAGTTCTTACCCATTCTTCTGTACCCTCTCCCTCCAACCCTCGGGTCCAGAGACGCAAGCCTATCCCACAGAGGCAGCTATGATCTTTTTGCTATGGCAAAATACTGTTTCCGTGTCTCCTTAGAAAGCATGAAAAAAAGGTCTGGTTCTATAGGGGCTCACTGAGGAATTATTACAGGAATGTTTCTTAAATACAAACTATTTGTAAAGCTTGAAGTCCCCCACCCAGGAGAGGAGTTAGGAAATGGCTTCTGAGCTTACTTTTTTATTTTTAAAAATTTTTTATTAAATATTTTCTTCATATAAATTTCAAATGCTACCCCCTTTCCTAGTTTTCTCAACCGAAAATCCCCTATCCCCTCCTCCCTCCCCCTGCTCCCCAACCCACCCACTCCTGCTTCCTGGCCCTGGCATTCCCCTATACTAGGGCATAGAATCTTTGAAAGGCCAAGGGCCTCTCCTCTCACTGATGGTCGACTAGGCCATCCTCTGCTACATATGCAGCTAGAGACATGAGCTCTAGGGGTACTGGTTAGTTCATATTTTTGTTCCACCTATAGGGTTGCAGACCCCTTTAGCTCCTTGGGTACTTTCTCTAGCTCCTTCATTGGGGAACTGTATTCCATCCAATAGATGACTGTGAGCATTGACTTTGGTATTTGCCAGGCACTGGCATAGCCTCACAGGGGACAGCTATATCAGGGTCCTGTCAGGAAAATCTTGTTGGCATATACAATAGGGTCTGGGTTTTGGTAGTTGTTTATAGGATGGATCCCCGGGTGGGGTAGTCTCTGGATGGCCCTTCCTTCCCATCTCAGCTACGAACTTTGTCTCTGTAACTCCTTCCATGGGTATTTTGTTCTCCCTTCTAAGAAGGAAGGAAGAAACAAGCTGGAGTAGCCATTCTAATATCGAATAAAATCGACATTCACTAAAGAAACTGAGGGTTTTTTATTTTTTATGTTTCTCTGTATAGCCCTAGCTGTCCTGAAACTAACTCTATAGACCAGGCTGGCCTCGAACTCAGAAATCTGCCTGCCTCTGCCTCCCGAGTGCTGGGATTAAAGGCGTGCGCCACCACGCCTGGCCTGAGCTCCCTTTTTAAATCCAGTTCCTGTCAGTCCCTTCTGCTGGGCTGCTCTCAGGGAGATGTAGGAAAGCGAGAAGCCACGCCCCTACTTCACCCTCACACCCACCCCACCTCTAGCAGAAAAGACTATGGCTTTCATTTAAATTCATGAACACCTCGGAGGGACAGGACTCCTCCTCTCCTCGGTTTCAGGGGACACACGGAGAGATTGTGAGGGGAGGCAAAACCATTCCTGCCACAACCCCTGCACCACGCCACACCACGCCCACTCCCTTCATCCAGTCCCTGGAGTACAGGTTCAATGGCAGCCAAACCTTCCTCTTCCCCAGGGGCGTGCACCTCAGTGCTCACTCCGGAAGTCTCCTAAGTCATTAAGGCTAGCTGTTACCAGTTTTTAAGTGCTGCAACTTCATTTTTTTTTTTTAATTCTCATTTTACACGTACTTGAATATGACAGGTTTTGTGAGTGTAATTTACTTATTTAATTTTCAGTCTCAAAGAGAAAAGCCCAGTCTAGTGCTCACTGGCCCTTTAGCTTCGGTGCCCTGGTTTGGAATTCTGGAGATGTCTAGGGTAATTGGGAATGAGACTTGGCCACAGAGCCTCCCTTGTCCCCAAGTCATAGTCTTAGGGGCTAGAAGCATTACTAGGAGCTATTAAAAAGAGAAGGAAAACTCAAAACGAACTTAGTTCTTCTCTTTTCTTTATTTCCTTGGACTGCAGGTTTATACCAAGACACATGTCAACTTAATGGCTATAAAGCTCAACCCAAACACCAAACTCTAAGAAGCTAAACTGTTTCAGGGAGTGGCTACTGGCCGCTGTTGTTATTGTTCACTGTTTACGTTTTAATTCAGTTCAAATCCTTAGTCAGATGTTCACATTGGCTTCAGTTGCTACATGGAAAACAGATTCCAGCTTTTGGTTCATTTAATTATTTTTTTTTTTCTTTTTGCCTAGTCATTCTGACTTAAAATCCCACAGCTCTCTCAGATGCAGCTCAGCTGACAGTGACCGGAACAAGAAGTCAGAGAGAGAGAAGGCTGTTGGGAAAGGTGTACAGAGCCCAGAATTAGATGACCTGAGGCCAAGCTCTAATAACTTAGCAACAAAACCCCAAGGAATCCGAGATCCATCTACACTGGCTGGGCACCTACAGTGTTCAAGGGGTTGGAAGTAGACGCCGCCAAAGCTGCAAAGATTTTAAAGGGAACCCCCTCCCCACCCTCACCCCTACTACCACCACATTGGCTATGAGTCTGAGTGCCCACTTGCCAAACTAATGCAGTCTCTAGATAAATGGAAAAATGAACTTACATACAAGTCTGGCAATAGCTGGGAAGAGAGAGAGGCATTCTCAGCCTGCCTAGGTCTTGCTCACAGCCATGTCACAATCTATACAGACTATGAAGCATAGGCCAGAACGTCTGCCTGTGGGAAGCCATCTTTCTCCCAGCATTCTAAAGCATAGGATTTTTCTAGAGGAACCCTGCTTCCTGTTACAATGTCATTGAGAAGGAAAGAAAGCGCATTTGCAGCTTAGCGTGGCACCAGGCAGACATGTGAGTGATAAAGGAATTAGGGAGGGAGGCAGTAAGTCAGCACACTTCTAGCCAGAGGGTGAGATGGCTGTGACCAGGAGCTGCTGGGGTGGTCCTGGCCTTGTGGGCAGGGTGGGGCTGGGATGGCTCGGAACAGAAGGTACAAGGAAGGAGAGATAAAGCAGGCAAAGGGGCATGGGAGGAGGGTGCAGAGGGGCATGGGAGGAGGGTGCAGAGCTGGTTTGGGAAACTTGTTAGACAGGAAGGCAGCGTGCTTCTGGATAATAATGGGCAGCGAGTTCTGACCAGTAGATTAGAATTGTGGTAAGGCTCAGGTTTCATTTGGAAGAATCTGGACCTTCCTGGTGGTGGAGAACACGGAAATAGCAGAGATGCGGAGTGCCCTGGATTTTTTTTTTTTTTTTTTTTTTTTTTTTTTTTTTTTTTTTTGTCAACTTGGCATAAGCTACAGTTGTCAGGAAAGAGGGAACCTGAATTAAGAAAAAACGCCTCCATCAGATGGGCCTGTAGGCAAGTCTGTGGAGGCATTTTCTCCATCAGTGATTGATATGGGAAGGCCCAGCCCATTGTGGGTGGTGTCATCCCTAGGCAGGTAGTTCTTGAGTGTATATGAAACCAGCTGAGCAAGTCATGGAGAGCAGACCAGTACGCACGCGTCCTCCATGGGCTTCAGTTCCTGCTTCCAGGTCTCTGCCTTGAGTTCTCTGATGTCTCTGGATGATGAACTGTGAGCTTTAAGTTAAAGTAAACCCTTTCCTCCCCTAGTTGGTTTTGGTGCCTTATCACTACAATAAAATAGAAAGTAAGGTGTGCCCTAAGAAGGACCAACATGTGGAAGACAGTGGCTTGGCAGCCCCCGGTGGCCTGGTTGGGAGGGGAAAGACTATGGGAAATAGTGTAGGAAACTGTTCAAGTACAGCTGGAGTTGTAGGAATGACAGAGAAAGAAACACTTGGAGGAAGTATTGGCAGCTGCTTGTGTGAGATCGTAGAAGGTGCTGAGCACCAGCAAGTCAGAGAGGACAGAGATGCTGAGAATGGGGGAGGCTTGCCTGGGAAGATGCTGATGTTGGGGTGAATGTGGTTAGTCTGTTTCTAATAGACTGGGTAACAGAACCGTATAAAACATGAGCCAGTGTCAACTTTGGCCTCCTAAAGATGCCTACCTGAGCTTGACAGTGCCTTCTCATCTTGCTCTGTTCAGAGCAATCTTTACAGTGCTTCATTAAGCCTTCCCTGTCTTAGCTGACCCTTTCCCTCCGTCCCTACATGGGCTTTGGTGACACTGGTCCAGCACTAAGCGTCTGCTCAGGGCTCCAGGGCTGCTGCTCTACCTGAAACCATCACTCCTCCGTTCTCAGCACCTTACTCTTTCCTCCGTCAACTCTCAGTCATTTCCTCCCCCTCCCCCTCCTCCCCCTCC
>NC_034591.1:50770322-50815946 GCF_900095145.1 Mus pahari
CTTTCTTTCTTTCTTTCTTTCTTTCTTTCTTTCTTTCTTTCTTTCTTTCTCTTCTTTTTAAATCTTGAGACAAGGCCTCCCTAAGTTGTCCAGACTATCCTTGAACTTGTGATCCTCCTGCCTCAGCTTCTCTTATAGCTAGGATTACAGGTATGTTTCAGAATGCCCAGTTAAGTACCTCCCACCATTTCTAGAAAACCCTTCCCATTCATCTTCTATAAAACAATAGCACTGGCTCTCTTGCCATTTGTGCTTCCCTCACTTGCCTACTAACAGACACACTTAAAGTTTATTATCGCAGTCTGGAAATTGAATATATATATATATATATATATTCAATATATATATATAGTGAAATAATCCAGTGCTTTCAAGATTGCAGCAGGGTTGCTGCTCTGACACACCAGTCTTGGAACTGGACTTGATAAATAATTTGAAAAGCAATTTGGCAGCAAATATGAGGAACTATAAAATGTTCATGTCCTTCAACTTTTTATGTTTTGGAAAAAGTCAGTTCTAAGAAAATAGTCTTGGATGTGGAAAAATATGCAGTAAAATGTATATTGATATGATATTTATAATGTCATGAATTTGGAGAGGTTCAAGATGTCAAACAATATGTGATAGTTAAATAAAATCAATTAGTCTTCCCTTACTATATAAATATATATATATTTGCTTGTTGAAAGGATGGTTATGAAGGTTGGCTAAAAACTAGAAAACTGCTTCCTAACAATGCTACATTTTAAAAATGGGGTCCACAGTTGTATAGATATCCTTAAATATATATTCAAAAATATTTGTATTCAAATATTTGTATACAAAAGATACACATACAAAAAAGTTATATAGTTGTCCTTAAACATGTATTAAAAAGATGAAGAAAGCTGGGGAAATTGTTTAGTCGGTAAAGTGTTTGCCTTTTATGTAGGGGGATCAGGGTTTGATCCCCAGAAGTCCCTTAAATAAAGCACCATGTGATGGTATGTCCTTATAATTCCAGTGTTGGGGACACAGACAGGAAGACCACTAGGGCTTGCTGGCCAGCTAGTCAAGCCTAATTGGTGACCTCTAACCCAGAGAGAGGCCCTGTTTCAAAGGCAATAGGAAGTTGGTACCTGAAGAACTGAGAAAGAGATTGTCCTCTGCCCCCATATGCATGCAAATGTGTGTGCTCACACACACACACATACACACACACACACACACACACACACACACACACACACGCACAGATACATGCACAGTGGGAAGGTTCTCCAAAGGCTCCTGTGTGGTGTGGGATGTTTGACACTCTGCTGGTGAACTGTTTAGAAAGGATTAGGAGATGTTGCCTTTTCGGAGGTGTGTCACTGGGGTGGGCTTTGAAGTTTCCCAGTTAGCTCTCTCTGCCTCATGATGGATGTCTCAGGATTTCTCTCTAGCATCATGCCTGCCTGCTTGCTTCTATGTTCTCCGCCACGATGATCATGGACTAAACTAATCTTCTGAAACCGTAGTCTTAAAACATTTCATTTTATCAGTTGCCTTTGTCTGTCACAACAGTAGAAAAGTAACTAAGACACATGATGAAAAAAATTTAACCCAAATGTTGACATTAAATGCATGGCTAATTAACTTATGTTTTTTCCTCAATCTTAGGTTTTCTGAATTTCAGTTCTATTCTAAATACAGAATATTAAAAAAAAAATAGCCAGCCATTTAAAAAGGCTCTGTCTATAGTATTAGGGGGCTATGGTATTAGGTGGCTAGTCCTGCAGACCATCAGCACCCCGAGGCTCAGTATCCCTTCATTCCAGATTGCTTCCCCTTTCTCTTCCTCCTTGCTGTTGGTGTTGTCCTTCTTACCCTGAAGGTCACCACCACTGGGCAATGAAGGCAAAAAGCAAACAGCTTACGCCTTGTACCTTGACACATATAAGCTAAGTCCCCACCTTAATAACTCTTTTAATTTGTTCTCAGTTTAGCTTCTCTGACCTCCAGTCAGGTTAGTAGACAATATAGTATGTGTTTTAGCATGACTAAAGGACTTTAGTGATTTTTATCTTATTTGTTGAGGTGGGAATCTCTCATGTAGCCCAGATTACCCTTGTCCTTGCTAGTAGCTGAGGATGACCTTGAACTTCTGGTCCTTCTGTTTCTTCCCCCCAGATATTGGGACAGCAGCATGTACCTCATGCCCGATTTACACAGTACTGGAGATGGAACCCAGGGGTTTGTGCATTCTGGGCGAGCACTCTAACAACTGAACACATTGCCAGACCGGTTTTTATTTTATTAGGAACAAAACAGATTTATGGAGCACGTTGCGAGGGGCCATAGACTGGGTAGTAACGAGATTGTTGTTTTTAGCCTAAAGTGATTTGAAAAAGAAAGAGAAAAAAGGGAAACAAACCCAGGAGTTACCTACTGAGCCCCTGGTAAACTCTTGGCCTGTATTACCTCTTTTAATCCTTACTAACCAGGGAAATAAATGTTACATATTGGGAAGATTTGAGGGGTTAAATAATTCACCTAAATTCGCCTTCACAGGAATCTATCAAAATGAAACTTAAACCCTCATATCTCTCATCTCCAGGTCTGCACCCTTAGCTGCTGTCTTGGTAGACAGTCATCAGCTGTCTGATTGAAGATTGGCTGGGTTAACTTATTTTATAGATATTGCCCAGATGAACAAAGATGTAAGTCACCCTAAAACTCACAGTCAGTTGGTGCCAAGGTCTATGCACCCCGACTACCGTCTCTCAGTGCTTCAGAGCTACTTGATGGATAGCCGGTGTCTCAACAACTAGAGAGGCCATAGAATGGATAGGGTTCTTTCTCCAAAACACTATCAGACTCTTCAGCGTGTGTGAGACTGTGGGTGCCCACGTACCATGCTCTCTGAACTGGAGCAGGCGGGCAGCTTTGGACAGTTCATTCTTGCCTCTCACCTTACCAAGGTACCACTCTAACCTGTCTGGCCCTTGAGAGCTTTTTGTGATTTGGCTGTCTCTGCCTTCCCCCTCAATGTCGGAGTGCTGGATTGCAGATGTGTATCACCACATCCAGCTTTTCGTTTTTTAGACATGGGTCCCAGGGATAGGATTTGGGTCTTAAGTACTTTTGCAGGTTGAGCTAGCAATAAAATACTCTAAGTATTTTAACTATGTTGGATATCTGTACTATCCCAGGCTCTCGCTGACAAACTAGACTTAATTTCATCTGCTTTGATTAATGATCTCATTTGAGGGATTTAGAAGTTCTCCTCTGGCGGAAAAAAAAATTCAACTTTTTAAAAATAAAATAAAATTCTTAGTTGTTAAATATCAAGTCAGGTCTTTAAAAATGGCTATTTGGACTTTAAGAATTGAGTCTATTAATAGGAGACATGTACGTTATCAAAAGGAATGTTCCCACAAGTTATGACTAATATTCTTTCAGAGGAAATCACTAACAAAAAGAGATTTTCCATATAACAAGCCATTTATTTCAAGCAGCAAAGTTTAATAAAGATCTGAAATAAATTGGTTGTAACAGGAATTGAATAGAATTTCTCAGAAAACATCATTCATAATGTCCACCAGCCCACCAGTGTTCTTGTGTACCTCCCGTGGCTAGAAAGCCGGGCAGAAAACCATTTTAGTTCCTGGCACAGATGTCAGCAACCAAAACACAACCTTCCTTTTTAACAAACATTTTTGACAGTTTCCTGTGACCCAGACTTTGCTATATACTGTGCACGCCCAGATGTAAGTAAATTACACTCAAAACTGACGCTTGTCTAAAAGACTGAGGCATCTGGTTAAGGAGATGGACCAGGTGATAAAATTCTTGCCTCACTCGGAGTTTGGGCCCAAGAACCCGTGGCTCAAACCAAGAGCATAGCAGTGTGGAGTTGTAATCCCAGCACTGGGGAGGAGGTTCTGTGGAGCTCAGGGGCCAGACAGCTTAGTGAAGTCTGACCCAGTGAGAGACCCTGTCACAAAGAAGAAAGTGAATGGTGTCTGAGAAAGGACAGCTGAGGTTGACCTCTGACCTCCACACACATGCGCAGAGGAAAGGGAAAGAAACAGGCACACACCATTTAAGAAACTAGTGAAGAAACACTCTAAAGCCAACACAACGTCTATTTCCTTGGAGGTTTCTTCTTCCCTGTCATGCTGGGAGGGTGACATGTTGTACAGAAGCGGCAAGTTCAACACTCCTCTTGGTGTGAAAGGGAAGATGAAAGGCTGCTTGAATTGCTGCGGTTGTTGTTAGGCAACGATTCATTCCACTGGAGAATTGGTTCTGCAAAAGGTAGAATTCTAGAAACCTAAAAGGATGGAGGCAGAGTGTTTTCCTGGATAGTTTGAACTTCCTTCAAGGCTTGCTCTTCTCACAGAGCCTGTAAACCTTGAGGGTGGCCTGGCTGACAGCTTAGCCCGAGGAGCTGTCCGTGGTCTGAGAGGTCAGAGGGAAGCATTGCATGTGGGTCTCCGACTTTCCTGGGCGCCACTGTGCTGTCTGATCCGTTGGACTCTGCCTACCACTCAGAACAGATTGAAGAGTTCCAGGCAAGCCCCTCAAAAGGGGCAAGCATTTCACCTTTACATTTGAGCCCAGTTTTCCTGCCTTAGATCAGGAAACAGGAACCTGAATGTCAGTTATTCAGTAAAATCATATCAAATACCTATTTTGTGCACAATGAATTCTAAACATCATGTAGGATCAAAATAACATCTTTGCCCTCAAAGATTTTGCATTCCGGTTATAAGAAACCCCCATGTTAAATAAAAATTAAACAGCTGAAGAACATATAGAGATGACTCAGAGTCCAACAGACAGCCATGGATACAAATGTTTGAAATGGAAGGCAAGGTGATGAGACGGAGGAGGCTTCAAGGCAGACAGGGAGTTTGAGGAAGGGCCTGAAGAAAAGGATGCTCTCTGGAGTAGCGTGTACACAGTCCGTCTTGTTGCCTAAAACAAAACAAAACAAAACTAACATGTCTATTACTTTATATAACTAAGATGTGTGCTATGCATAAATACTTATCTAATGTGTATATAATATATGTATTAAAGAAAAAGAGTTTGAAGGCTGCTTAGTGATTTGTGAGGATGAATGTCTCCACCGCTCATCTGTTGCTATAACAGAATACCACAGACTAGGTAGCTTAGAAAGAAAAGGTCCAAACAAACCAGAAATATGAGTACAGCACATAAGTATGTGAACTCACAGTTCTTGGAGCTGGAAAACCCAAGAGCACAGGACCTTGTGATATCTCCTTATAGCACTTGATAGGGCAACAGGATGGGAGCAAAAGGCAAGGAAGCTAAACTTGATTTTCTGACAACTGACGGTGGTGAAAGTGAACCCTCTGTCCTGAGAACGCGCTGACTCTTGGGAGAAGAACATCAACCCATTCATACGGTCAGGACCCAAGATTCTTCCCGCTGGGTCTCCCTTTCAACACTGCCACACTGTACTAAAGGTTCTAATCTGCAGACCTTTGGTGAAACCATTGAAACCACAGCAGATATGCACATGCTTGTGTGTGTGTGTGTGTGTGTGTGTGCAGCTGGTGGTGGAGAAGAAAGGTCTAGAATTCATAGTGACTTTCAGGGGTTTTATTTGTTTATTTATTTATTTAATACGAGTATACTGTCTCTGTCTTCAGACACACATCAGAAGAGGGCATCAGATCCCAATACAGCTGGTTGTGAGCCACCCAGTGGTTGCTGGGAACTGAACTCAGGACCTCTGGATGAGCAGTTAGTGCTCTCAACCACTGAGCCATCTCTCCAGCCCTCAGGTTTGTTTTTTTTTTAGACTTTCAATTGTTTTTTACATGTACACATACACACACAAACACAAACATTTTTGTTGTTTGAAACTTTTTCCAGAGAGGATACATTCATTCCTAATTTATTGTAATTTTTAAAAAGTTTATTTAAAAAATAGTTAAGGGTTGGTTTTGGAGCTGTGAAGGAAGGGGCTATATCAGGGTAGAACAGCTGAAGAAAGTGCCTTCAGCTTGGAGGAACTGAGTACCAGACATAGGAGCCGGAGTCTTTTGTCTCCGACCAGGAATGATGGCAAGCCATGGAAAATTTGTCAGGGATGAGTATCTAGCTGCACAAGTATTCATTTATTAGCAAGAATACTGAAGTCCTAGCAAATGAGATAAGAAGTACCTGTCTTGCGAGACATGGAAGGCCATGGTGGCATCTCCTACAGAGAACCACAGTGTGAAACCCATTGCTGCGTCTGTCAGCAAACTAAAAAACAGACGTGCTGTCAGATCCAGTGATGAACATCTGCTTGTACTTGGTCCTTAATGTTAATTTTACTATAAATCCTTATGTACCACTTGACATCTCTGATGAAAGATTGAAATGTAAGAGAGAGTATTCCAGCCCCATCCCCGGTATATGAGAAAGGACTGAGTGGATTTTTAAAATTTGAATAATGATGACTTGATTTTTAAAGAATGACAGTTCATAATGTATCATTTCTTCTTGTCTTGGATCGATTGACAAATCGCTTTCTTAAAAGTTGGCTTCTAATTATAGCACACTGCAAACACTATATATGTTGTGCTTTGTACATATATACAGATGTGTTTGTACAATAGGCACAATGGGACAAAAATCTGTGGATCCCTTTGGATGGTAAGTATGAGGGGACAATTTGTGTGACTGACCCTTAGGCATGGTGACTCATTCTGAGGGGCTGGATTCTAGGTGAGGTAGCTTTCTTCTTGACTAAGACTGAAGAAGGGCACATCAGACAGTCCTGATGCCAAGTGATGCTTGACAAAGACTTTAACTCCTGAAATGATCCTGTAACCAGGAATGCTATGTAAAATATACAAGTATATGACAGCAGGAGGTGCTTGTTACTTTTCACTTCCCCTTCCTCCAGGCATCATGAGGACATTTAGTCCCCAGTTTTCCCCTCAGTCCACATTTCCTGCCAAACATCCCAAGGTGTCTGTTGTAGAGTTGGTAGATGAAAAAAAACTTTGAGATAGGGTCTCAACTATGTATTTCTGGTTGGCCTGGAACTTGCTGTATAGACCAAGCTCGCCTTGAATTCACAGAAATCTTTCTGCCTCTGCCTCTTCTGTCTTTTCTGCCTCCGCCTCCGCCTCCGCCTCCGCCTCAGCTTCAGCCTCCGCCTCAGCCTCAGCCTCTGCCTCCTCTGCCGATTAAAGGCATTCACCCCCTCACTTGGCTGATGGGTGAAATTCTTCATGGACAGAACTGAGTTTTCTTGCATGGTGACAGGAAAACAAATAGGAACAAGAAAAAAAAAAAATGAAGAAATTTTCAAAACCATATGGGAAGAGATTCCTGATTCCTTCGGTTCTATATCCCTTTCTTCTGTATTCTTTATCATCCGTTAAAAGGCCTTTCTGCCCCCTCTTCCCACAACATACAAGGACAACAGGAAGTATGTGGCCCCTCTCTGTCAAGAGAAGGCAGAGATGCAAGGTGACTCTGCACCCTGCTCGGTTTGACACATGTAGGCCTGCCTTATGAAGACATTCTTCACAATAAATGTGTTTTCTAACAATTTTCATGTAGTTTGGAGGCTGGAGGTTAATCTAGAGGTAGACATTTTCTCTGTTAAGAAGCCCTGGTTTAGATACGTAGTATCCCAAACAAACAGCTAGGCCTAGGGCTGAGAAGATGCTCAGCAGGAAAAAGATATGCCAAGCAAGCATAAAGACCAGAAGTCAATCCCCAGCACCCATGTAAGTGCCAGGTGGCCATAATAGCCCACCTCGAAATCCAGATCCCAGGAAGGCAGAGAAAAGGGATTCCCACAACAGGCTGGCTAGCTGGACAAGACAATTGATGGACTCTGAGTTCAGTGGAGAGACCCTGCCTCAATAAGTAGAACACAGCCAAGACTTCTGGTGTCAATGACGTTCTTGGACTTCCATGTGCAAGAGCATATATGTGCCCTCATAAAACATTTATAACCACACACTTACATACTCAAAGACAAAGCAAAATTTTATGTGTGTGTGTGTGTGTGTGTGTGTGTGTGTGTGTGTGTGTTGCATACCTGGAATCCTAGCATTTGGGAAGTAGAGCCAGGAGGAGTTTGATTTTAAAGCTTGGTTACATAGCACCAGCCTATCTCAGAAGTTAAAAACAAAAACAAGCAACATTTTCACCTACTACTCATGATGATCCTGACAAGAAATGAGAATTCAATCCATCAACACTAGTACTAGCCAAGTTGAGTAAAACAGATAGTGCTCATCAGTAGCGCTATAGTGAACAGTCTATGCCTTCAGAATAATTCATCTCATGTGGGTGGGCCTGGCCTCCATCTCTCTTCTCACTCTTTAGCCCCTGTCTCTTCTCCATCCTGTTTCCCTCCCTGGTAAATAGACAGCGTGTAAATTCTAAAGGGTGTGCATTCACATCTGCTGCTCTACTTGCCAGTTTGTGTGTGTGTGTGTGTGTGTGTGTGTGTGTGTGTGTGTGTAGAAGGGTGCATGGGGGGCAAGAAGGAGAGTTGTCCCACCTGTGTGCAAAAGAGGGAAACTGGAAAAGCTTTTTCTTGAGTCTGACGCTCTTCTACTATGTAAACCTTTCTGTAAATGACAAAAACTTAATCAAACACTAGGGGAAAAAATCCCCTAGTTGTTTTATCTTTTACTTCCTTCCCTTCTTCCCTCTTCATGTACCCTCACCATGCCTTCCTTCCTTCCTTTTTCTTTTTCTTTTCTTTATTTCTTCCTTTTTTTATTTTTGTTTTTTTTTTCAAGGTTTATTTATTTATTATATGTAAGTACACTGTAGCTGTCTTCAGACACTCCAGAAGAGGGCGTCAGATCTTGTTACGGATGGTTATGAGCCACCATGTGGTTGGGATTTGAACTCCGGACCTTCGGAAGAGCAGTCAGGTGCTCTTACCCACTGAGCCATCTCACCAGCCCCGCTCTTCCTTTTTTTAAAAAAAGAAAGACAAAATCTTGCTATGTAGTCCTAGCTATCCTTGAACTTGAACTTGCAGCAATCCTCCTGCCTCAGCCACCCAACTGCTGGGATTACAGATGTGACTTGGGAAAGGGTCTTTATAAGTGCAGAAACTATTGTGTGTTTGCAATACCATTTTAAAAAATTAGATGAGATACCTGAAGATGCTCTATAGGAAACATTTTGGACCCCCCCACACACACACAAAAAAACCCCCAAGAACCCTTTGCCTTTAGCTCATCTATTTATATATCCATGTGTTTGAGATCGAACATACAACTATATGCAAAGCACAAGGCTTCCTGTGAGGAGGCTGCTCTAGCTCCAGGTCCCCAGAAGCAACAAAACAAATACCCTATTCATTGCTCGATGACATCAGCCAGCTCCTGCCTGGTGACCTAAAATGAGTTGAGGGACCCTACTGTCTTCACTTCATTTGTGCCTGCCTTCTGAGTTCTCCAGCAAAACTTATTTTTTTAAAAACATAATTAACATTTTTGTTATACTTAATCTGGCAAGTAATTATATACTTATTATAATACAATGTTTATCATTTAATTATATAAACTTAATTATTAAGAAGTACTGTGAATGTATAGGATTCTTAATAGATTCACATTATCATAAAATATGGGATTTATTTATGTCATTATTACCTTGTCTTTACCTATCATTGTTGGTGGTCATCACAGTGGTTTTTGAGATGGGATCTCACTGTATTGCTCGGTCTAACCTTGAACTCCTGGACTCACGCCATCCTCCTGAGTCCCAACTACCCCGGGGACTGTCAGTGTGTTCCAGCATACCCGGCTTTATTTACCTATTTTTAAGTGTTGTAAATGCTTCAAAATTTAAACTTTGTAATACAATTGTTGCATGATCTTTTCTTGGGAGAATTTCCTTAGCTTTTCCCTTTCTAATCACCAGGAAGCTGAGAAAGCCCGTCCTGTGTCCAAGCTGAAGAGCATTGGTATACAACGTTTCAATGCGAGGGGGGCTATAAAGACTCCTTATCCTCCCAGCCTTCTTTACTACGGTTTTGTTGATTGTCTCCCTCATGTTCGCTTGCCAGCAATAAGCAGAAATATAGCTGGGGCTGTGTCAAAAAAAATTCATTGGCCACATTCATTCGTCTTCACCAGGGTTTCCTCAGCAGTGCCCCCGAGCAGGGACCGCGCCAGCCAGCAGAAACAGCTAGTTGTTGTCTACAGTGAAGAATAATTGGAAGCATGGTGCCTGCTTCTTTTCCTGTGAGTAACAATCCATCCATTTAACATTCTTTCAGTGCTCTTGAACTCTGTGGTAGAGCCTGTGTTCCCGGCTCAGTTGGGGCCAATCCGAGAAATGCCGACCTTCCTGCCTGCTGCTGGCCCATTCAGTGTGGAGAAGGGACAGCCATCTGATGGCCTGCCTCTTCTACACAGAGCTAGTGACAGGCCACACTAGCATCAGGCTGGGAAATGCTAAGCTGGGGGGGGAATCGTGATAAAATTTATGACAGTTATATGTTAATATTTCCCCTCAATCACAGAAAGGTTGGACAACTTTGCATGTTCTTCTCCCTGTACCACATGACATTCTTTCATCTTTTCTGGCCAAAGTATATTGATTTTGTAAACACTCCATAAAATGTTGCCTATTCTCTTCTCATATAGAAAAATATGGTTTGTATGTTATTTGCTAATCAAAAACATGTGTTTGTCTCTGTGCAGATAATGAGCTTTGGAGTCTCTAGTCCTGGCCATCTTTGCGTGTTTTTCCTGTCCTTTTCTAGAGAGTTCTGATAGGAGGTCATCCAGGCCTACCATCGTGATTGTTTGTGCTGCCACATGCTCCTTGGCTTTTGATTTCCCCTTTTAATTTTGTGCTTTGTTTGCAGTACAATGAGCTTACAATTTTTTAACAGCTTTTCTAATTTTTTTTTTGTATTTATTCCATGGGAATTAGGCTCCCGTGCCTATAAAATAACCAGAGAATGGTCGTGTAATAAATAGAAATGCCGCCAGGCGGTGGTGGCACATGCCTCTAATCCCAGCACTTGGGAGGCAGAGGCAGGTGGATTTCTGAGTTTGAGGCCAGCCTGGTTTACAAAGTGAGTTCCAGGACACCCAGAGCTACACAGAGAAACCCTGTCTCGAAAAACAAAAAACAAAAAAACAAAAACAAAACAAATAAATAGAAATGCCTTTTTCTTAAACGTGAAGATATTTGGAGAGAGGGGGTCTGGGTCTGGTGTACTGGCTCCGCAATTGTCGTCTGAGATGCAGAAGTCCGTCTTCCCCGACAGAGATGGGGTTGTCATCTGTGTTCCCATCCCCCCATCTTTTATCAGGTCATAGCTGTGACATGGCGCCTCCAGCTGCAGCTCTCACTCGTGTGTTCCAGACAGGAAGTGGAGAAAGAGGACTATCAACTGGAAAAGTTTCCAGTTCAGTTCTCCCTCAGCAGGTCCCATCCACTACATCCCTGACCTCAAATTGAAGCAAACTGGAGGACTGGGCTGTAGTTCAGGGATGGGGCGTTTGCCAGCATTCACAGCCCCTCAATTCAGTCCTCAGCACTGCAAAGGAAGACGGAAGGGCACTGGAGGGGCTATTACTCTTGAATCCAAGCTCATTGCCCCGTCATATTAAAGTAAGGCAGACATGTTCTGTGTAACACCAGCAGGCTCTGCCTGGAGCCTCCATCATTGGTTCCTAGTCTGTGCATGTGGCCTTGCACCTGACCTTAATGCTGCCACCCCCAGCATTTTGGATTGGGTTGGCATACATCTCCCCAGTCATCTATTCCCTATCTCTTGTCACTTTCTTGAGATAATTTCCTTTCTTGAGATAATTCTTTGTTCTTGCCTTTCTCTACTGAGAAATGAATCATCAGAAACGGTGGAACCATGGGTGGGACACATTGTAGCTTGCTCTCTCTATCAGCTTTTCTTGTAACCATGGCAAAAATACTGGACGAAAGCAACCTGCCTCAAGAGAGCTTTGATTTGGCTTAAGGTTTCAGTCCATCACGGCGGGGCGAGCTTGGGAGAAGAGTTCACAGAGGTGGGAGTGTGAGCAGGCAGGGTAGTCCCATAGTGGCAGCAAAAGACAGGCAGAGAGGGGGATAGGTGTGGCACCATCGACGAGCAGTCACCCTCAGAGGTCCATTCCTGGTTGCCTAGTTGTCCTCTCACTAGACCGTGTGTGTGTGTGTGTGTGTGTGTGTGTGTGTGTCAGAAGATGCACGCACGCTTGACGAAATGCCTGTGGGCGTGTGGAGATCAGAAGACAATTTGTGGGAATCAGGTCAGTTCTGTTGTTTGGCCAGGTGAGTCCCAGGGGTGGAACTCGGGTCATGGAGCTTCGTAGCACGCACCTTTGCCTGCTGAGCCATCCAGTCGGTCTCGCAGTTGTTCTTTGAGGGACTGAAAACCTTCCATGAAAGGCTTGTGGGGCAGTCGGGTTTGGCTCTTTCAGAAACTTGCATATGAAAGGTAGCTTCATGTTACTCAGTGAGATCACTTATCTTTTTCTTTGCGTTCTACATTTCTGTGAGTGTGTGGCTTGTGAAGGAAGGCTTTTCTCTCTTGTCTGGTTCCCACTCACACCTTCCACTTCATGCCACAGCAGAACACAAGTTCCCAGCAGCAATCAAGGATCCTAAAATTAACCTAAAGACTTCAAGTGGTACCGGTTAGATAAGAAAGCTGATGGTTACTTACCACAGGGACAAAATGAAAGGAGAGACTCAAGTTTTAAATTAAAGCCGTACAACTTCAACCCAACTTTTCTCTTCTGATTTATTTTTCTTAAATTATTTTACATATCCTATAAGTATGATTTGACTGGAAGATTGTACAGACTTTGACAAGTCTTTGGAATGATAGCTCTCTATGGCAAAATATACTCTGAGAAAATATTTAGCAGTATATATGAAATAAGTAAATAACCTGTGTATACAAGAAACTTTTCACCTTGAAATACATGGGTTATCATATCTGTCCCTGGTGGACCCTAACCCCCCTAACCCTAACCCTAACCCTAACCCTAACCCTAACCCTAACCCTAACCCTAACCCTTTACTATTGAGATTGCAGTGTGAAAGCCCCACCCTACCTCCATAGTTTTTGCCACTCCCCATGTATCATTGGGTAAGAGAGGGACCAAAAACCATCCCATTGCTGGGAAGGACAGCCTTCTTAACACCAACACCCCTGCCATGTATGATAAAGAGAATCATCAATAAATCGTCACGTTTTAAAGCCACCATGTCTCCTCTTAGGTATTTTTCTTCTGGTCTGACTGCGAAAGGAACTTGACTTCCTACCAGACTTTGGGAGACATGGGAAAGTTTGGGACTAGAAAGAAAAGTGTCTGTTGAAAACAGAATTAATTAGGTAAAAATAAAGCTGTATAAGCTTGCTATCAGGTTTGAACATTAAACTGTATATCTATATAGCATATGGCTAATAATATCTGCTATAACTAAAGCTCTAGGAGCTGAGAATATATGCTTAGTGAATGTAAGGCCCCAGCTTCCTTTCTGGTACTAAAGACAAAGGGCAGATATGGTGGTGTGTACGCCCCTAATCCCAGCACGCTAGAGGCGGAGAAGAGCAGATCAATGGGAGTTTAAAAACAGCCAGGTCCACCTAAGGAGTTCCAGGCTAGCCAGAGCTACGTGGTAAGACTGTCTCAACTATAAACTGGCTTTATGTTGACAGTTGTTGAATGTTCAATGATGAGTTTGGAAGTTTTGTTTGTTTATTTACTATTCTTTTTCCTATCTTCAGGAGTATTTAACACAGACAACTGCTCTAGATTAATTAATTCCTCCCTAAAGGGGGCTTTATAAATAAATTTATCAGTATTATTCATAACTGGCCCGAGTTCAATATATTAACAGCACACTTCAAACCTGTACACAAACCTAATGGCTCATTGGTTGAATTGAAGAGAGTAGACTCCTATAGTTTTCATAAGCAGCATTTGAAAATAAACATTGAACTACTTTAGTAAGAAATGTAGTTCGTAAGCCAAGTCAGTGGTTCTGTAGCTGTTTAGTTTTTGACCATTTTATAGAATCTAGATATCTTTCATGTTAGTTGGTTCCAGAACGAGATGGTGAACCAGGTGTAAACTCATCCCTGGAATACAAAATTTATTTATTTCCTTGTGTCTCTTTCCGTTTTGGTTTTGTTTACTTGTTTTTCTAGTTAAGAGAGCAAGAATCCAAAATCCACACTTAATATTTTCTAAAACTACTTAAGAATGATCCATGTTTGAAAAATTTCTAATGTATCCTATAGAACTCTGTTATAACCAAGCATGCTGTCTTTGCTAAGAATAAATACAGAACAAAGCCTATAAATAAATGGTGTGCTCTAAGAGGCCAAATTATAGTGTCACCTCTGTGAAATTTCTCACATTCTCTGCTGGCCTGGACTTAGAGAGCGATGATACGGGCTTAGGACTCCTGTATCCACTGAGTGTGCCGTGACACAAAACTATGCATAATCCCTCCGTGGGGTACAATTTTCACAGTGTGTTAGCAGCACAAGAAAGCCTCTGAAATAGAAGTGGGGGGTCTGAATGTATTTGTTCCCATGAGTCCCGGGTGATTGACATGACTAGTGGGCTTTGTGACTTCGGGGGGGGGGGGTTGGGTTGCTTAGATTACAATCAAATTTTAAGGTGACCATGAGGTGAAACACACACTATCAGGAAGACATGAAGTGGCTTTACTACTCAAATAAAATTAAATTCCAGGAAATAAAATCCTTAAAGGGGCTGGTTGAAGAGAAGAGGGAAGACAATACCTTATCATTAAAAATCGATCAGATACTCACTAAGTACTAAGTCTCTGAGGGTTCCTTACGTTTCAGCCACTGGCAGTTCTTGGATTACACAATACTTTCACGCGCATTATCTTATTTGATCTTCTCAACAAGTAGGGAGGCCAGAGAGGGATCTAAGGGTGAGGAAATCGCATCTCAGACTTAAGTGCTCCCGAAGACGGCCCACGGAGCACCGGCAGGTGTTGGTGGGGGGTCCTCCAAATACTTTGTCCTCTGTCCCTCTGACCTCCACCAAGTACTGTGCCATATCGTCTGAACAGAGGACTCCAAAGGAGAAAGATTATGTTCTAGACCCTCAAGGAGTTTATGGTCAGTTGGGAAAATAGATTTGCCAAGCAGAAGACTTTAAATTGTTAATCTGTAATCTGGATAAAATAGGCTGTAAACACAGTTGAGCTATTTTAATGGGAAGGTAAAAATGCTATAAACTCTACCCTGTGCCCTGAAAATGAATACAAATCAAATGGATGCTTCTAAAGTTTTCCAGCCAGGCCATCAGTGTCTTTGGGAGAAATTCCTCAGCAGGAGGCAAGTCTTGTGCCAGTACATAGGAGCGCGCAGATATTTGGTGTTCAGAGATCTTACTTACTGGCTTCTGTTGTGTTTAGTACTAACGACTAGAAGCCTGTGGGAGGTCATCTTGGCCACTGTTCAGCCCTTTAAACCATTAGAGAGGCTCCAGTTTTAAGGGGAAGATTAGCTGTAGGGGTTTCCAACCATTACCTGCAGGGGTTTCCAAACTCTCCATTGCAGCATCCACATCAGCATCTACAATGTTGTAGGCCACATCTGTAGCTGTCTTGGATGCATATAACCTATAGAACAAAGGTTGAGTGTGTCTGAGAAGCAGAGAATGAACCTGTTTGTTTGGGATTGGAAGGAACTATGGACATAAAGGGTCTGCCGGAACTGGTCATTTTCACGTTCTCCTGTCCCAGTCTTCAGACCTAACTTTTTTTTCCTAATTGTCCCAGAAGCAAAATTCCATGCTGAGTCTCTGTTATTGTCTTTTCAGCAGCCAAGGCCTGTGCTGAGACAGCTGTTGTCCAATCACTATGTGTGTCCCTGCTTTTGTTTGTCTCACTGCGAGGTACAGTGTCTGGGAGGGAGGCCCCGTGGGGACTTGCCAACGCTTCAGCGAGCAGCTGGCCATGGTGATTTTACAAAAAGTGCCTAGCCAGGTTCAGCAGCCTCCAAGACAGTTCCAAGATCGTCTTCCAGATGCTCATTGGTAAAGAATCCGATGGACTAGGCCTGCCTAGGGATTATGCCATAAGGTCTTGTCTGCTGTCACGGAGGCCTTAAACAGCCCCCCAGCCCACCCCAACTCCCCCACCCCTGTTGCACGCAGCTGCTGCTAGGCACCATGCTGAGTAAACACGTTACCAGGAAAACCACTGGAGGTCTCATCAGTACCACCCACCTCTCTATGCTGAGCACCTAGGAGCCCACATGATGCAAGCCTGTTGCCTATTAAGCCCAAGTATGTAGCCACGCCCATTGGACCACTCTTGTCCTCAGAGTTTCATTCTTTGACTTCCTCTTTGAGGATGGAAATGGATTTCTGCTGAGTCACTGCAGCCTTCCTTTCCTCCTGTGGTGGTAAACAGCCTCTGGCACTGGCTCTATCGCACACTAGCTGTGCAACCTTGGGAAAGTTACCAGAGAATTCTCGACGCCTTCCGTTCCTGATATGTGGCACCATGATGATTATAACAGCTACCTCAGAAAGTTACTGACCGGTTTTGGCCCCGGGGAGAGCTGTGAACACTGCTTAAGATGTGTTCTGGGCTGTGTTATGGTTTGCTCTTTGCTTCTGTTCCTCCTGTTCCGAGTCTGTTCCAGGTACCGCAAGAATGAGAAGATGCAGTAGGTGCCCTCAGTGGGTATACAGTGTATACGATAAATCAGCGTGTGTCTTCTTTGCTCAACAGGTGGGGGGAAGTCACGACATGTACTTCTGACTCTATGCTTGCCTTGAGGAACAATGGCATGACACAGGGATGTGGACGTTTTTCAACCAGATGCTTCGGTACAGCAGTGTCGGCACACAGTAAGTGCCCAGCGCCATAGAAACGTTTTTTGTTGTTTTTTTTTTTTCCGCTTTAATTGTTAGGCTGGCAGAATGAGTGCTGAGACCGAGCATGTGGCCGGAGGTTGAGGGCGAGGAGGTGGTGGTGCTCCTGGGGAAGTCTTCCAAGAGACAGTATCCTTGAGCTCGGCTCTGATCAGTGAGTAGGCGTTAGCCAGTAAGAGAAGAGGGCTAAGAGTGTTCCAGGCAGAAGGAACATTGTGTGCAGAGTTAGGGAGGCGTGAAACAGCACAATACACCCGGGGAACTCCGAGCAGGCAAAGTACGAGTGGCGCCCCATCCTTACTGAGACATACAGCGTGCATTTGTTAAATTAGTATTAGAGATTGGAGGCTGGGAAATGGGGCATTGCTTGATCATTCGGGCCTGTAGCATTAACCGAACAACCACTGAGGAGGAATTGGCTAAGAGGCTTTTAATTGTTCCCTGTATGCGTGCTCAGTGCTGTCTCGGATCTGCATCAACCACTCTTTTTTTTTTTTTTTTGCCTTTTTTCCCCAAAATTGAGATAGGGTCATATTTCCTATGTAACCAAAGATAACCTTGACTCTGTCTTCCTGCTTTTACCTCCAAAGTGCTGAGATTACAGGCCTATGCCAGCATGCCCAGTTTTATGTGGTCATGGGGTTTCAGTCTTGGCCTTTGTGCACACGGGGGCAAGCGTTCTATCCACTAAACCATGTCCTCAGCCCCTTCTTATCTTCTTCTACGGGGAAACAAACCCTGTTGCCTCCCTTTTCCTCCAGAATGACAGAGATGAATCTGAGTGGAGCTGCTGGGATCCCGGCATAGGTACCAACACTTCTGTGGGTGACAGGCTGCTTTAGATCAGAGGTCAGCAAACCCTGGCTTAAGGGTCAGCCCCAGTGCAGTGCCCTGGCCTAGGAGTCCATCCACTGGGACAGTTGATCCCTCTGTACACATTCACTCATCCTCCCACAGGTTGGCCTACACTCTGCCAGTAATGGCAGGTTCAAGAGAGACAGTGGAGGTAGGCCCTTGAGGCTCGGCTTGGACTCAGCACAGTTACTTCTGGTCCATTCTGATAGCCAGAGCTAGAGAGAGGCAAAAAACCAACCTGGATTGGAAGGGTCCAGAGTGCAGTCCCAGTTCTTGATCAGAGCCGCTACAAAGTGACTCTGCAGACAGCAGGGAGACTGGAGGGACAGAACCTGGCCGTGTTTGAAATCCCAAGCAATCAATCATACTTTGGAGCGGCACGCATCCCAACCACAGATTTTTAAAAAAGTTGTCTCTGGGTCTCACGGGGAAAGCTGTATTCATCATACCTGTCTGTTCAGCCCCCACCCACAGCTATGAGTCATCACTCTCTTCAACTCAGGGGACCATTATCCTCTAGCACATGACAGACACAGAGGGGGAGGAGAATGGGGCTCGTTGGTGAGACCCAGACCCACATTCCTGACCCTACCTGATGAATTTCACTAGGGAACTGGGCTCGATATTAACCCATTAAAGACGTAAAGCAAATCGTTATCCCAGATGAAACCAGTGGCTGAACTGAACGTCCTTTGGGACTAATGTCTAAACAGACCAACACAAAATACTCTTGCTCATCACTCCGTGCCCCACTTAAATGCAGGTGGCATTAAAATTGATCACTGATGTCTCTCTATATAGATGGGACTGAACCAACAGATATGGGACAGCTCCTTTTCTCACTAGCTGTTGGCTGGTCTCACCCCCACCCCGCCCCATTATTGCTCTCACTCTCTCTCTCTGTCTCATGTGTCCGGTGTGTGTGTGTGTGTGTGTGTGTGTGTGTTATGTTTCTGTTTCTCGGGGTGCATGTGCATGTGTGAGGAAGTCAGAGGTAGACATGGAATGTCTTCCACAACCACTCTCCATCCCATTTTTTGTTTGTTTTTTGAGACAGGTTGTCTCTGATCCTGGAATTCATCAGTTTGGCTAGACTGGCTGGCCAGTGAGCCTCCCTACCACTGGGATTAAAGATGCATGTCATCATGCCTGACTTTACAAGGGTACCTGGCATTCCAATCCCAGGTTCAGATGCTTGCACAGCCAGCATTCTACCAACTGAGCCACCTACCTCCCTAACCCATGTTCCTGTTCAGTTTGTCAAGATAGGGTCTCATCCTCTAGACCTGGTTGGCCCTGAACTTGTGGCCCTGTTGAGTTTATAGTCAGGAGCCACTGTGTGAATTTTTTTTTAAGTTTCTTGCCAGAAATTCATCGCTGTTATCAAACTTGTTTTAATAAAGAATGTTTAGTATAAAGAAAAAGGATGTCAAAAAACCCTTCATTGCGGTCCTCTCCCTGGTGCCAGGGGATGGCAGAGCACAGAACTCATATACAGCACTTGTTTGTTAAGAACTTCCCGAAAGGTGATTAAACAGAAACCAAACTTTCAGTCAGACAAAAACCACATGGCTTCGGTTTGAGACTATTCCTTCTGTTCCAAAGCCGCTCGGGGTCCTTTGGCGTCTGCAGGAAGCTGACGCCCTGACACCAACTTCCAATGGAGTTGCTGTTGAGACTTCTGTAGGAGCAGCATCCGTGGGTGGAAGGAACATGCCAGATCTCAGGGAACTATTAGATGCCTGTTGACTCAGGCGGCAGGACCAGCTGTGAACAGGAATGTATTTTTACGTAGCTGCAGTGGAAAGGAACAGGCCTGTTGATATTAATGCCGAGGTGGGGACAGAACCTGCTGGGATATTTGTGGAAGGTTTGGTTTATGGGGGATGGGGAGATAGCGTTGTCTCAGAAGGTACAGCTCGAAGATTCTAAACTCAGAATTAATGCTGGACATAATGGCACATGCCTTTAATCCCAGCATTTGAGAGGTGGAGGAAGGAGGGTCAGGAGGTCAGAGAGAGAGAGAGAGAGAGAGAGAGAGAGAGAGAGAGAGAGAGAGAGAGAGAGAGAGAAAGAGATTTTGATTGATTTTCTTGGATAGGTCACATGATTGAATGATATGGCTACCAGGTAAAGTCCTTTCAAAATTAGACCCCAGCAAAGATTTATTTCTTTCATGGTTCTGTATCTCCCACCCACCTTAGGAATGTCTTTTAAAAACACAAATCCTGCCAGCCAGCTGCCCCTGGAAAGAAGTCAAGTGGGATGACTTCCTGTTCAGGGGGAGGGAGCAGGGGGTGTCACCTCGGCTGCCCCTCCTCTCCTCCCAGCTCTTAGGCAGCGCCCAAGATCTTCCTTCCTGCCTGCAGAGGAAGCCGTGGTGTTCTCTCAACCCTACCTTGGCATTCCTTGATGTCTTAGAGAAGCAGATGACCCCGGCTGAGCCAGACTGTCAGCAGAATAGCCGCTCTCGAGGCTGCGTTTGGAAATTTCCATTCTTTGCTTGCAGCTCTGAAAAAAAAAAAAAAAAAAATCTAAAGAGCCCAGTAGCTGGGAAATTTCCACAATGGAAAATTTTAACATATTCTTTAGCTCTAAACTGTGCAGGTTTATAGACATTATTTTTTTTTCTTTCTGGTAATTTCTTTCTTTAAGAACAATTTATGAACACGGTACCACTGGAGCTGAGGGAACAGGAGGGCAGGGTGACCTAGGGGGTGGGCATAGCTTGCTTAACAGGAGGCTGCACTATATAACGGTGTGACCACTCAGAGAACCATCATCCTGAGGCCCGCTGGGTGGGAACTCATCCAAGTAGAGCTCACTTGCCCAGGAACACTGCAGGGAAATCTGTGTAGAGCCTTGAAATGGAAAATGCACACGGATACAACTTGGGAGCCTGACATGGTGAGTCACGTTGCCAGCGAAAGCAACCCCAAGCAGATGATTCTGTAGACCGCTGCTTCCTGAACCTGAACTTAAGCTGTAGGCTCCGAAGCAGTCAGTTGAGGGTGGGACCTAGGCTTCGTTGCCGACTGATGCTGACCGTCCGGGTGATGCTGATGCTGCCCTTGCTGAGGACCATGGTGTGCGGCATAGCGAGACCTTCGTCAGCATGCAGCCAGTGCCCTGCTGGCTGAACACTGCCAGAGGGTGGCTGGAGGTGAGCTCAGGTTACAAAGTTGAGGTCTCAGAATGGAACTCAAAGTCCTCTGGAGAGATGTCCCATGTCAGTCTGGATAAAGTGGCTCTTTTAGAATGGAGGGGGTGCACAGCGTTGCCAGAAGGCTTGGATTCTAGAAATCGGGACCTTTCCAGAGAAACCCACGTGTAGCTGGTGATGGTTCCTTAGCTGAGCCTGGTTCCTGAATGGTTCTCCAGCACTGAGTGAATGACCAGTTCCCAACACTGACTGTTTCCCAGCATCCTATGAAGACAAGAGTCCCGAGAGGGAGTTTCTGCCACTCATGTTCACTGTTATTGAAATCAAATTTTAAAGGGACTTGATGGTTTTCTCAACAGCCATCTCACCTGCTGGACAGAGGAAAGGAGAGGGAGAGGGGAGAGGAAGAGAAGGAAAAGGGGAGGTACAATTATTAATCTGGGGTGCTTCCACCTTTGATCTGTAGTGGGTCTGCTCCGTGCATTTTTTAAAGCAACGCTTGACCTAGTTCTGACTTTCTTTTCAATTGGACTTGGGGTAGTTTATTAGTCCATACACAGAGGACGGCGCAGAGGGAAAACCAAGGGAGATGGCAGTCATGCGAATGTAGTAGTTGCGAGACAGACTTGATTGCATGGAGTATTATATCTCTGTCCTGCTTTGCTAGCACCCACATAGTAGTTTAAAATATCCGTGACTTTCAGGATTGCGTAGGGATTTGAACATCTGCAGGTTGGTTGGTAACGTCTTCTTGAGATACTTCCTCCCTGATGGGAGGTGTGAAAGGACATCCTCTGGGCTTTGTAGAGGAGAGCTGATTGGTTTCCTTAACGTGATGTTTGATGAGTCATTCTTCACCTAGGAGTTCTCTCAGGACCTGCAGTCAATCAAACAATTTGCTTGATCCATTTAAAGTCACATTGTTATTATTATTATTATTTTATTACTATTGTTATTAATTACTCAAAGGAGTGCTTTTGTTTTATGCTTCAGGTGACATTCACATAACAAAATCTACTATTTTAAAGGCAGCAATACAGAAACCTGTAGTGTCTTTGTGACATTGCACAACTTCCCCTTGTATCCAGTTCCCAAACATTTTTATCACTCCCAAAGGGAAGCCTCGCATCCATTAAGCTGTTACTGCCTGATGCTGGCTCCCTCCTTCCGGAACCTGGTCACTGCCAATTTACTTTCACTGTGGTTCCCAGTCTGGGTATTTTACATAAGTGAATTCCAACCATGTGTGGCCCTTTACTAAGTCACATCTCCTTAAGAATAAACATTATGGTTATAGGGAAACCTAATATTATTGAGTGCTTACAGCAGGAGATGTGTGACCCTTACAAGTAGACTTCATATACAGACAAGAACATGGAGATTCAGAGAATTGCCCACCCATACCTTCTGGCCAAGCAACGAAGAGGCTTCCGTAGCCAGGCCCACTTTCACTAGAGCATTTCCCAATTGCTGTGGCTCCAGCTCCTTCTCAAGTTTAACAACTTCACAGAGCCCTGACTCGAATTCTGAATGCAGCCTTAGTTGCTTACAGCTGCTTTTTTTTTTTTTTTCCCTTTAGCGGTGCGGTAAGTCCAGGCAAACTCCTTTGAAGAGCTCATTAAAACTGCTAAAATAAAGTCTTAGAAACAGGTGCATTCATTAGCAGAAAATGCAGATGATTATGTTAATATCACATTCAGGTGACAAATTTAAAGGCATCAGAATCATGAAGGATAAAAGGATTTTTTTCCCCCGAGGCTAGAGTTAACTTCTTTTGGGGGGTTTTGTTCTGGGTAGCATGTGACTGACTACAGCTGTCCAAAGTGGGAAACCTGCAGTGTTAGTTCACAAAAATAAAGCTGTTCTGTGATATCATGCTCCTCTTTATGATTTCTTGGGTCTCAAGCTATGAAAAGAAAGCCGAGGGATTGTCTACAACCTTATGGTTGGATCTAGCCTGCCATTGATAACTTATTGCCCACCAGGCCCAAAGATGATTCAGATAT
The DNA here is from genome assembly GCF_900095145.1 of Mus pahari. Lineage (NCBI taxonomy): Eukaryota > Metazoa > Chordata > Mammalia > Rodentia > Muridae > Mus > Mus pahari. Next base: position 50,793,233 of record NC_034591.1, read on the forward strand.
GTCGACAGGCGGAGCATTGCTTCTTTTGGTTGCATACACAAGACCCTGATTCTTTGCATTGAAAGAGTAAATCAGGGTAGGCAATGATTTTCAGTTTGGACCAAAAATTATTTTTACTGTGCTCTTTTTTTAATTTAAAAAATATTGAGCCTGAAATAAGATTGCGTAAAGTTTTTGTTTTGAGATGTGCATATTTTTGTATTTCCCAGATTTTCTACAATGAATTTTCAATTTTGAAATAAAAATATTTATTTGCTTATAGTTTTTCAAAGTATTTAAAAATTACAAAGGAATAACTTAACTTTCTTCCATTAATTAAATATCCCCATAAAATTTGAATATTATTTAATTGCCTGGGATATGAAACCTAGACAAGAAATATCCCCAATTTCTTACCTTTTCCAATTCCAGGATATTTGTGGTCATTTTGGTTTTCCATTGGGAAAGGAAAGAGACAAATATGGCTAGGCATCAAGTCATTTAATTAAAAAAATAATTGTGCAATATATTATTGGATTTTGTTCAGGTAAGTATGCATACACAGAAAAGGATTCACCTGCCACTTAGAAAGGGGAGAACGAGGAGACTCTTACAGGGCCCATATACTTTATTTTTAAATTATTAACATACACACTTGGGAAAGGCTTTGACTAGCTACTTTTTTTCTCCAAAATGGTATGCTTAAAATGACTATTTCTGATTGCACAACATGAATACTGAAGGCGCAATGCATTTACAAAGTACGCACGTGCGCATGCGCGTATATGTTCACGAGTGCAAGCACACACTAAGTGGATGAGCAGTGACAAGCTGAGCAATGGCTCATGTGTAGGATAATCCTGTCTTTGCCTTCTGTCATCTTCAAGTCTTCTTTTCTCTTCCCTTGCACATTCCGTCTTCGCTCTCCCTTCATCCCTGCTTTGGGATGGGTTGGGTGAAGGCACACAGTATGTTTGGTACAGTACTAGTGCTCTCATATACAGAATAAGCTCTAGCAATCAGTAGATGCCTTAAACCATAGATAGTGCCAAGATCCGTAATGTAATTCCTTTTCCATCATAACTTTCTGTATGCTCACTGCATGCAATAGCCATAACTTTTGCAGTTTGGGACTGACCGCAAAGTAGGACACAGATTTCTGTTTTCTTTTTTTCCTACCATTTTATAGGTAAAAGATTTGGGTTTTTTGTTTGTTTTGTTTGTTTGTTTGTTTTTCTGTAGGTCTCAGAAACCTCAGTGTCTTCTTCTTTTTTTTTTTTTCTTTCCTTAGCAAGTTAAGAAAGTTTACTTCTTCACTTAAAGGAAACCCTTTATGGTTTCTCTGTTGTCAGCACCATCATGTCTTTAGGCCATTAGTAAATCACATAGTGGGTTACTTGAAGGAATCACTGTGATCTCATGGCAAGGAAATAAGGTAGCCAAGATGGCTGCTGAGTGGCTCATGGGCCACTTACAGTGGGGATACACTGGGCAAAGGGATGAGACGTATCTCAGGAGGGAACGGCATGAACTTTCATCCTACTTCCCAGAATGACATGCAATTTTAAATGTATAAATTTTTCATTTCTAGAACTTTCCATTTCATAGTTTAAGTCGAAGGATTGCTAAGGCAAGAGGATACAGTTGTATACACACTCTCCCTGTTAGGACTACTCTCACCGAAGCCTTTCTCCCAGCTGCCACCCTCAGTGTGATTCCCTGGGACTTCACTGATGCAGCTCCTTCACTGCTGGACAGCTCCTCACCGCCTACAAGTACTTTTCCACCCACCTCTCCTCCGTTCAATTCTCAGAGCTGGCACTGTCACAGAAGCCTCTGATTCTACACAAAATGAGGATGGTGGCCAGCAGAGACTCCTGTCCTTCCAGCGTGTAGCATCAGCACCATAAGGAGAGCAGGCTGAGTTCAGAACCTGAAGATAAACGCAAGAGGTGAAGCCAACCGTCCTCATGGATGTCTGTCTTCTAGAACTTACCAGCTAGTCACGCAGCTTGACTGTGACCTCTCTTTCCCATCACAAACACTCGTCTTATTTGTCATCCTCACTTCATTTAGATGTATCATCAGAGCACATGTAGTACTATAAATTAAGTGGGAAAAGGAAGAGGAGGAGGAGGAAGAGAGAAGAGGAGGAGAAAGAAGAGGAGGAAGAAGAGGAGGAGGAGGGAAAGAGGAGGAAGATTCTGTTACTATTCAGGACCCAGACTCAAAGAAGTATAACCCTTAGGGTCCTTCAGGAAAGTAAGGTAACTGAGTCATTTGGCTTAAGGACACTTTCATTGGTCCATACAATAAGGGCCAACTTGTGAGCTATGCCTACAAGCCTGAGTAGCCTCCTATTGTCCAGATGTCTGCCTGTATCATCCTCTTATCCCTCTAACACAGTGTGCCACACAAGAAATCCTGAGATTATTTCATGCGGGGAACCAGCCTTAAATGATAGCCCAGTGTTTACAAGTACTGCTAGAGTTGAGCCATGTGTCTCCAAGCCTCCTAAATACGAAATCCTGTTAGAAGAAAGCGGAAGGTCTAGCAGTATTTCGGAACCACTCGCTATGGACACAAAAAATACAGAGAGCAGAAGAAATTCATCTGGGAGGTCAAGTGCCCTGAGAACACAGCCAGATGCCCCACCCTTTGCCCCACCCTTTCGCTTTGCTCCACAGGAGATTCCTGTAAAATGAGCCTGTAAAAAGACCAAAGTAGCAATGGGTTTTTGAGAAGTGAATTGGGGTGATGAGTTAAGAAGAAAAAAGGCTGAACTGAGATGTTGGTTAAGTTAAGTAGAACCGAGAGGATTTTAGGTGGTTATTACTCAAGGGCTTGTAAAGAAATCCATGCCGGGCACGGTGGCGCACACCTTTAATCCCAGCACTNNGGAGGCAGAGGCAGGNNGATTTCTGAGTTNGAGGCCAGCCTGGTCTACAAAGTGAGTTCCAGGACAGCCAGGGCTACACAAAGAAACCCTGTCTCGAAAAACCAAAAAAAAAAAAAAAAAGAAAGAAAAAAGAAAAGAAAAGAAAGAAAGAAAGAAAGAAAGAAAGAAAGAAAGAAAGAAAGAAAGAAAGAAAGAAAGAAATTCATATGTTAAAGAGCACAAAGAAAATAAGAAACCCCTCTATATTCCATCACCTAAAGGGAACCACTGTGTGCAGGTCCAGGGGCAGATCACCTTATCTCAAGCTACTTCCTGCCCTCAGGAACAGCGATTCCTCGCCCACCTCTGGCAGAACTAATATCCTGTGACCTAATAGATAGAGCCTGCTGGGACCTGTTAATTTTGCAGGCCATTACCTCCCACCAACCCCAAAGCTAGGAATGTCATTGGAGAGTGTCCCGAGCACATGAAAACCTTCCCTCATCTGACTGTACCCATGTCTCTGGCTTGCCCACCAGTGTATTTAAACTTGCCTTGATCTATGACTTTCTGTAAGACTATACAAACTTCATGAAACTGTTTCTGCATTGGAACATGGAATTTGAGGTAACCTACATCTGTTTCCAGGCCATTGTTATTCAAAATGGCTCCAGAATAAACCCTCTTATTCCCATTTTTTAAAAGATAACCATTGTAAATGCCAGGGGAACAACATTTCTGCGTCATGTCAGATGTAGAAATAAAAACTTGTTAATTTACTTGTTTTTTTTTTATTGTGCATTGAGTGTGTGTGTGTGTGTGTGTGTGTGTGTGTGTGTGTGTGTGTGTGTACAGGACACATGCTAGGGTGGAGGTCAGAATTCAGTCTTTGGAATTCAGTTCTCTCCTATCTTCTTGGTTGGAGGGCTTGAACTGAGATCATCAGGAGTGTGCTGCAAGCACTCTTACTCTTTAAACCATCTTGTCAGCCCATTCATTGACTGATTGACTGACACAACCAGTCCATGCTAGCCTAGAATTCACTTAGTAGCCAGATTGATCTTACCTCAGTACCCTTGAGTACTGGGGTATTTTAGAATTATAGAAAGTGACATGCATTTGGGCTTCTATGTTTGGCTCTAAAATCCTCACCTGTAAAGCTATGATAGGAAGGCAGTTAATTAGAACCCTCTGTTGATAAGCAGCCATAGCACTGAATGCAATAAACACTAAGGATATTTGAATTTTCTTCTGTATACACATATTCTAATCCTCAGTTCAGCTCCTCTATTCTAAAGCATACTGTGACAAGGGAGGAAGGTTTCCCTAATGTCTTCTCTTTAGAAATAAACTTTAGACTGAGGCCTTTGACTGTATTATATAATGAGAGCTGCTTTCTAGCTTTTGCATATTGGTTGGGCCACTCTGGCTCGTTGGACATCTCCTTTGATTGGCCATTGCCTAGCTACAGCAGTTAGAAGGAAATCCAAAATTTTCTCTTTTTTATTGTAAATAAAAGGAGGCAGCAATGATGACCCATTTAAGCAAGTTTTGGGGTGTGTGAGTATGTGTGTGTGTGTGTGTGTTGCTCTCTAACTTTTGGGACGTGATCTCCCATTGAACCTGGAGCTCACTTGGACTGACTGGCCAGAAAGTCTCCATCACCCCAATCCTGGGAGTATGGGCACACACTGCCCCACCCCTTGGCGTGGTGCTGGGGAGCTGAACTCCAGCCCTCATGGCTAGCAGCTGACCCACCTCCCAGTCCTGGCATTTTGACAGAGTTCTAGGTGTTTTCCCAAGTCCAGTTCTACTGAGTATCACATTTCTGCAGTGCTGCTCTGAAAAAGTGCGGGCTTTGTCAACGCTAGGCAAGCTCTCCTGGTGAGCTACCCCAGCCCAACCTGTACTCTTAAATTTCTACACTTATGGGTGTTTAAGATGTGCATCGTTTTTAAGATCCCATTTATTTATTAGGGGCCCTCCCCCTCCATAAGCTTGTTTTTGTTGTGTAGAGCTGAAGTGATTTTACTAATTTATTCCTTTATGAGAAGCAAAGAGAACACGCTGTCTCTGCTCCTAAGTATGCCTTACTAAATCCACATTAGGCAAAAATTTGACTGGAAAATTCCCAAGCTTTGCTTCTTCATATTACAAAACCCGAGAACCCAGTGGTCTCTGCACTGTGTGTTACAGTCAGAGAACATTGCTGTAGCCCAAAGGACAGCTTTTTCCAGGTATTAGTGTGGCGGCTCTCCAGTCACATTTGATGAGTAGACACAGTCACAGGCCACTTCCTGGCTTACTCATCACTTGCACACAGGTCACAGAGGCCGAAGAAGAAAGCCAGTCACTCCCGGATAACCCACGGAGCATGGCGAAGATAATTGCTTCATCGAAATTATAGATTTTCGAATAACAATGGCTGTTTATTTCCCTAACGTCAAATTGCTAGACCACCTCACCCATTTTCCTGAAAAAGATGGATTAAATAATTTTAGTAGAGTAAATCATGTTTTTCACCGATGTTTAGTACTAATATAGTTTCAATTTTAATCCCAAGCTAAAAGTGATATGTAACGCTTCTCTTCTTAGTGATATTTGTGTTGTAGTTTGAATCTGAACACCTCCCCCAACGCGCACGCGCTCACACACACATACACACACACACACACACACACACACACACGCACGCACACACCAGGTTCATCATGTGCTTGTCTTTTAGCTGGTGGCACTATTAAAATTGTAGAACCTTTAGGAAAGAGGCCTAGCTCCTGGAATTAGGTCTTTAGTGGTGAGCCTTTGAAAATCACAGCCTGGACTCTGGTTTTAGCATGGTTTCTGTTTCCCGGCCCCTGGATGTGAATTATCTCCTCTAGGTGCTCCTGTTGCCACAAACCCACCTACTCTTCTACGCCTTCCATTCCATAGTAGCCTGAAGTCCTTCAAAACCACGAGCCAAACTAAACCTCTTTATGGCAGACATGGCAGCGCAAGTCTGTAATCCATCACTTGGGAGGTTGAGGTAGGAGGGCTGCTGTGTGTCACAGGCCAGCCTGGGCCACATAGTTCTAGACAAAACTAGCCTACAGTGTGAGACTCTGTGGCAAGTAGCCGGAAATAAGCCTGGTGTGGTGGCACACGCCTTTAATCCCAGTACTCAGGAGGTAGAGGCAGGTAGATCTGAGTTTGAGGCTAGCCTGGTCTACGAAGTGAGTTGAAGGACAGCCAGGGCTGTTCCACAGAGAAAATTTGTCTTAAAAAAAAAAATTAAACAGCGAAAACAAAAGCAAAATAAAACCAAAATGATTTAAGTTCAATTTAAAGAGGAGAGGCTGGAGAGATGACCCAGCAGTTAAGAGCACTGCCTGCTTTTCCAAAGGACCTGGGTTCAATTCTCAGAACCTATGTGGTTCTTTGCAATCACCTGCATGCTTACTCCCAGGGCATCTGACCCCTGGATGTGATGTTTAGATACACATGCAGGAAAAACACCCATACATGTGAACACACAGAATCGGAGAAAAATAATAATTTGAGAAAGAGACAAAGGAGGGGGGAATGGGAGAGTAGGGAAAGCAGCAAGAAGGAAGAGAGGATGGAGGGGAGAAATGAAGGGAAAGAGTCCTTGTCCCTTTAGGTCGACTCTGTCCTACGTGTCGTTACGTGAAGCTACATAAACAGAGTGAGTACACTTGGTACATACAACCAGGGTCTTGCTCTATTTGTTCCTGTGCATAGGAGCAGGAGTCACATCATATATAAAATGTTGAGGCCCCCCCCCACTTCAAAATCCTACTCCCTCAGTCTCTTAAATTCATCAAGTGATGATCCCACCTTTTCAAACCTTTTTCTTGAGTCTCTATAGGTTCACACCATACACCCCAATCCCACCCATGCCCCTGCCCCTTCCTACTCACCCTCCGCCTTTGCAGCAGCCCACAAAAAAATAAAAAATAAAAACAAAACAATACCAAAGAAGAACATCTCATCATGGAAGCTATGGTGTGTCACAATGTATCACCCAGTATACCCTTTTGTCCACACTTTTTTACTTGCAAATGTTCATTGCAATGAGTCATTGGTCTGGTTCAAGGCCTCTGGCATCTGCTACAATACTGAATTCTCACCAGGACTTCTCTCGGATGTCCTGTTGCTGCCCCGTGTCATGGAGATCCTGCAGCTTTGGATCTGCAGGGCTGGCTCCTTCACTCACTCCAGCAGTTACAGATGGTGTAGGTGTTGGGGTGGGCTGGCTCAAAGCCCTAGATCGGGGCCTGGGTGGTAGCTGAGCTGGGCAGCTCACCAGTTCTGTACCCACACCACCAGAGTGAGCTCTCCAGCCTGTCTCCAGCTAGGTCACCCAATGTTGCAGCTGGCAAGGAGCAGGGACAGCACTTCTACTCTCATGACCTCTGGGTCAGCTCTCCCCCACCCATGGCACTACATGGGAGATGAGGTGCAGGGCCAGCGTTCCCATGCCCCTACCAATAATCTCAATATCAGTGTCTTAAGAAACAGACTAATTTGAAGCATGGGACATTCTGAATGCTAACCTAAAAACTCCTTTATGGCATGCAATTCCATTCTACAATGAGGAATTTCCACGATGCCACCACCAGGATTGTTTTAATAAAGATTCTTCTTTCAACTGTAGGCAAATGAGTGTTGCTAAGTTGTGTGTCTATGGCCAGTTCACTTTCAATGAATTAACATTTAGTGCGGTGACATCATCTAGAAAAATTTTGATCCTCTGTGTCCTTAACCCCTCTCATGCTGGAGATTAAATCTAAAGTATGCCAGATGAAGGCTCTGCCCCATCCCCATTCCAAATTTCATCTTCTTAACAGTTCAGCCTAAATTACTACTCATTTTGCCTGGTGACTCCTTAACTCTTGCTTTATTCAGCACCCATGTGTTCAAAAGACATACAACAGATGTTGTGGGTTCTAGTTATAAATTCAAAGTCACCGGGGTTTTAGAGTGAAAGTCATTTACCATGTGATTTACCACCAACCAATCAATCCATTAAGCTGGCAGTCAATAATTCCTCTATTCTAGCTAATGCAGCTTGTACAGGGTTTCTTGGCCCCGTAATATTGACTTTAGGACTGGCTAATTCTCTGTTGTTGGGAGTCTGTGTTTTGCTTTATTGCATGGTTGGCTTCATCCTGAAGGTGCCAATAGCACTGACCCCCTTCCAGTTCTGATAATCAAACATGTCTCCAGCTGTTACCAGAGTTCTCCAAGGGAGGGAGAGGCTTGGAGCTCCCCTCCCCACACACCCAAGAACCAGGATACACATCATGCCTTTTTACTAGGCTGTGAAGATTTGGAGGGCACAGACCCAGTCTGATTCATCCCTCTATCACCCCTTCTCCATCATCTAAATTTAGTTTCTGGCACAGAAATGCTTCTTGAATGTTCTGAAAAGAACAAAATATCTCCAGGGTTCCTCTACTGTCGTCAGCGGTGCTACCAGCTCAGGATGGAAATCAGGCAACCTGGATGAGTCATGTAACATTTTGTGTGTTTATGTGTGCACAAGTAACGTGGGCGCGTACATGCAGAGGCCAGAGAACAAGCACGGGAATTATTATAACCTCAGGCTCTGCCCAACCTGATTTATTTATCTGCTTAATGGTTTATCCCGTTTAAAAAGTGTTTGTTTTGAGGTAGGGTTTCTCACTGGCCTGAAACCTACCAAGTATGGTAGGCTGGTGCCAGCGAGTTCTGTGGATCCACATGCTGTCACACCCAGCTTCCCCAGACCTTAAAACATGAGTTCTGGGAAGCCTAGTGCTTTCAAGGCTTGTGCTTTATCAAATGAGATACCTCTCCAGCCTCTTTTCTGATATTTTTTACTATTTATCTAATCTGTGTATTGTAGACCTGCTTAAGTGCCTGTGTTTGTAAAAGGCTCACCTATGTTTGAATCATAATATGTGTGATGTTACTTTATCTAGAGGTGACACCAACCATTCTGGCCATCACAATTTATAATGGAAGCACTCAAGTCCTAGAGACATATTCTTGGGCAGGAGTGGGTGGCTCCTTTCAGTCACATTGTCTTCCTGATTAAAAGCAGCTCATAGACTGGGTTTATTAGTGTAAAATCTAAAGCTTGTATTGCTTCTCGTCATATGAGAGGTAGGACGTCTCAAGGGTTGTCCAGTGATCTAAGTAATGATGACTCTACATGTGTTCCTGGAAATTGCCAGAAGGTTTTAAAGGGGGGAAGGGAAAAAAAAGAGTGAGGAAAATTTCCCTGTGGGGAAAACAAAAATATTTTTATGCTGTGGAAGCTTCTCAGGAAAGGAGTGGTGGCCAGAAAGTAGCGGTATCTGAGCTATGGGGATTTCCACATCTGGGAAAACGTGGTCATAATTAATGACTTAGGAGAGCCAAGAAAGTGAACCATGTTGGAAAAATAGCATCTTCAATGGCCAAGTCATTGTCAACTAGTGGGGCCAGAAAATAGAATTGTTTTAGAGGGAAATCTTTATTTGTGGGTGGGTGGTTGCCTGTAAATCCTTCCTCTTGTGGGTCTAGTAAGGACTCCTGTCCCTTGCTGTGTGTGAGCTTCTGGGCCAGACACTGGCTTCTTGTCTTTAGTTTTGAACAGGATGCTTGGATCTAGCCAGCAGGATTGTATCAAATAAAGATGATGATCAGGAACTCTGGAGCGAGCATAGGGAATGGGATTGCCTACTCTTGGCACAGCCATCATTTAATTGAATGTTCCACATCCCAGGCCTCATGCTGAGAACATTAAAAACTTACCCTGACTTGGCCCGAGTAAACCTCAACTTGGGGAATTTCACTCACTTGCCTAGGGTCCTAGACATGCTGGTTTCACACCCCCTGCCCCCCCCAAAATTTCAGCCAGCTCTTCCTGTTTGGGAAGCTCACTCCTGAATCAGAGTGCTCTCACTCTGGGTACACAACCTCTTGCTTCTTTAACAATCACCCTTTTCTCTTCCTCGAATAGCTTTGTTTAAACTGCATCTGCTCTTGAATTGAGCTCATCAGAGTGTCCATGGTTACCTCTCATCGTCTGCAGGAGAGAGCAGGGTGGGCAGGTCCAGTCTACTCTCTTCTCCATCTAGTTAGGGAGGAGTGTATGTGACCTGCTTAGAGCCTTTCTTTCATCTCAGGAATCAGCGTTATTAAAATGTGTATGATCCCCCTTGCCTCCTCTCTCAAGATTTTTCTCAAGATCAGAAATAGCTTGCCAGATTTCAGCAGAATTTTCTAAGGAGAAGGTCATTTTTCAGGAGGGCAAATACAGCTTAGGGAGAAAAGAGAAATCTCTGAATTTGAAAAGTAGATGTAAGATCTGGTACGGCATCAATACATTCGGCAGACTGTTTTGTGAATTAGAAACACTGTGGGTCAGATCTTGTCCTCCCTGAAGCAGCACTTCCATGCTCCCGACCCTTGTGAGATGGCTTCTAAAGTTAGTCCTGTCCTACGACTGCAAGAAGTATGACAAAGCAAACGTAACTAGGCTTCTTGATTGAACTCCTGTGGGTGTTGCATCTGGTAAGAGCATCACAGCATTCAGCCACGACTTGGTACATTTCTTTTTGGTACAATGTGCCTATTAAAGCTTATCATTGGCTTGGAATGTTTCTTAGGAATCGCCCAGGTGGTGTTGTCTTTATTTCAGGCTGGGGAACCTGAGCTTATTTGTTATCTACTGCTGTAGGACAAATTTCCACAGGTTTGAGAGACTGAAACAACCCCCCAGGTATTCAGTGTGTCTCACTATTCCGTAGGTTTTAGGAGTCAAAGTGGCTTTGGCTGGATTCTTGGCTTCAGGTCCTGAAGGTAAAAAAAACAAGATATCAATTAAGCTTGGCTTTCATCTGGATGCCCTGGGGATGAAAAACTGCTTGTAACGAGAGCTGCTTCTAGAATCTAGACTCTGGCATTTCTACTTCCTTGATTGCTCCATCTTTATGGCAGCAAGCATCTTCATGCCTTCCCCGAATCTAGAATCTTCTCAGCTTCCTCTTCTGCCAGCTGAGGAAAATAGTTCCTTTAAAGTACTCACTTGGTTAGTTCAGGCCCACATGAAGAATCTCCATTGGTTCAGGGGAATTCAGTTGGGAAATTCAGCAGTACCTACTATGGTAGCCATCTTCACATTTCTACCTACTGCAGTGAAATAGTTATCCGGTTAACTGGAGATAGAGGCTAGAAACAGGCTCTTGATGGGGCCGAGTCAAAGAACTTAACTTTAAAATTTGTATTTCATTCCTTTCATTGTTTAGTTGTAAAATATACATGTAGGTCTTATTTTTAAATTCATATGTATTTGGCCTATGTACTGGCTAGCTTTGTGTCAACTTGACACAGCTGGAGTTATCACAGAGAAAGGAGCTTTAGTTGGGGAAATGCCTCCATGAGATCCAGCTGTAAGGCATTTTCTCAATTAGTGATCAAGGGGGGAGGGCCCCTTGTGGGTGGTGCCATCTCTTGGCTGGTAGTCTTGGTTCTATAAGAGAGCAGGCTGAGCAAGCCAGTGGAGGCAAGCCAGTAAAGAACATCCCTCCATGGCCTCTGCATCAGCTCCTGCTTTCTGACCTGCTTGAGTTCCAGTCCTGCATCCTTTGTTGATCAACAGCAGTATGGAAATGTAAGCCGAATAAACCCTTTCCTCCCCAACTTGCTTCTTGGTCNTGATGTTTGTGCAGGAATAGAAACCCTGACTAAGACAGCCTATTTTGAAACACACTGTGTTTCAAGGGCTCATGGATTTCTAAGAGGTAGAGACTAGGGTTAGGGTTGGAGTGGGGTTTCTAGTGTACAGGGAACAGTGTGTTGGCAGGTAAGGAAGGGGCAGGGGCTAAGATCTGAATGAACCCAGAGCAATATGTTTATTTCTATTTTTAACAGATCCACTGGAGATCTTTGAAGATGGGGATTCTTTTGCTATTCTCACGGTGTTGTTTGTTGTTTATGGTACTAGGAATTGAACCCAGAGCCTTGCACATATACGATCCTATCACCGGAATCCAGATCCAGCCCGTTTATTATGTTCTATGAACAATCTTAGAAGTTCAGACATAAAGGTATTTTGTGTGAAAGTGCACACACGCACATTCATGTGATTTATGAGTGACACTTGGGGATTTTTTTTTCTAAATATGTGTGCATTTTGGCATCTGAGTAAGCTTTACTCTGATGTTGTGCCCCTAGTGTGGGTGTGAGCATCACCCATTTTAGTTTCCTCGTGTTGCTGCCTGCGGGTAGACTAGAGGTCTGCACTCCTGCCTGGGTTGTGGGCTCCACTGACTGCTGATCTAAATGTCTGAGCCCACAGTAGGCCTTCTTAGAAATGAGAAAGCCAGGAAAAGGCTGAGATCACAGAATGACAGAAGAAGGTGCCGTGTTCATTTTGTTGGTCTTGTCAACAAAGAACTGGAAGAACTAGACAATGACATTTTTAAAAAATATTTTGAGTAAGGAACAGGAGATAGGACTAGAGAGATGGCTCAGTGGTTAGGAGCACTGGCTGCTCTTCCAGAGGTCCTAAGTTCAATTCCCAGCAACCACATGATGGCTTACAACTATCTGTAATGGGATCTGATGCCCTCTTCTGGTGTGTCTGAAGACAGTGACAGTGTACTCATATACATAAAATAAATAAATCAAACTTAAATAATTAAAAAAACAACAACAAGAAGACATCCTCTGAAGGCAGAGAAGAAATAATTTTTAAAAGGGTAAGAGGAGATAGCTCTGGCCTTTGGAAAGAACATACGTAAAAATATGAAAAGGGAAATCATTTGAGAGGCTGGATGTTTCCATTGTCCCTCAAGGACATTTAGGCTTCCTTCTTCTTCTTGAAATCATGGCCAAAAATACAGGGAAGGGAGGACATTTCCCAGATGCGTTTTTCTACTTCTCCCAGGCAGTCAGAAAATGTTGAGAAAATCAGTCATCATGTCATCAGAGAGAGAGAAAGTTTAGCTGCCATAGAAGGTGTGTAATAACAGCACCGAGGGAGCAAGAGCTCCGAGTACAGGCCATGTGCACCACTTTGGAAAGAGGTAGAGTGCAGGGTCAGCGTTACAGTTAATGATGTTTGTTGTGATCTCTCAGAGCAAGACACACTTTGTGTGTTTTAACAGTGCTGTTTTTCTCCATAATGGACCACTCCAAGGATGCTGATAATATATTGTAGGTGTTATTTTTATTCCCAGAATTTGCACTTTAAAATCTATCCATTCATTCACTCACTCACTCACTCACTCACTCATTCACTTACTCAGAAATACCTGTGAGACCCTAGCATGTGTCATCATTTAGGTATGAGGAACAGATCATAACACCACAGATGATGTCCCTACTCATTGGAGGCATAGATAGAAAGATAGATAGATAGATAGATAGATAGATAGATAGATAGATAGATAGATAGAGATATGTGTATATGGATATATATGGATATATATGATTAGAAAGCACAGGGAGCCTAGTAAGAACATAGTAAGAGCCTAGTAAGAGCCTAGTAAGAACTTTTGTTGGTCTTGTCAACAAAGAACTGGAAGAACTAGACAATGACATTTTTAAAAAATATTTTGAGTAAGGAACAGGAGATAGGACTAGAGAGATGGCTCAGTGGTTAGGAGCACTGGCTGCTCTTCCAGAGGTCCTAAGTTCAATTCCCAGCAACCACATGATGGCTTACAAGTTCATTACACATACATGAGGAGACATGTTCTACATTCATTTGTATCGGTGTAGAGGTGTACACAGTATAGAGGAGGACAGGGTTTATGTGGCTTACAATTCCACGCCCATCATTTTGGGGAAGTCAAGACAGGAACTCAAGCAGTTAATCACACTCTCAGTGAGAGCTAACAGTAAGCGCATCCTGGGGCATGGAGAGGTCACACCACACCACACCACACTTGCTGAACTTCCAGAGGACCTGGGTTTGGTTCCCAGTACCCAAGTCTGGCAGCTCACAATTACCTGCAACTCCAGCTGCAGAGACTCAAAGCCTTCTTCTGTGAGTAAGGCTCGGAGCCTGTTGTGACCTCCCCGGTAGTTATCCCTCCCACCCTTCCTCTCTCCCTCCTCCCTGACGAGCCTTTGACTGCTTAGAAAGACAAGACATGGAGCCCCAAGTGATGACTCACGATGCTATCTGTGATTCAGTCATAAAAATCCCATTCCCTTTTGATAGATGCTCAATTTCCCCATTTCCCTTTGCAGCTAAGGGAGTCTTATTCCTAGCTAATGAGATCTGAGTGAAAACCTTTGGAGATACATGTAGCTGTCTGGAGTTCCATCCCAATAGTTGGAACTGTGGTAGACATCCTCATTGTAAGACAGAAGGCATGAAGATTGAAGGCCAGCATGTTAAGCATGGCAAGGTAGAAAGAATGTCGGGGGTCCTAATTAGTGTAGCTGAGTGGTTGAAGCAATATCATTAATCATCTATTGATCTCTAGTCTTACACAACCCCAGGCTAGCCTCAGACTTGCTATGTGCTTGAAGACTGAAGATGAAGGAAAGCTATGGATCCTTCTGCCTTTACCACTGGTGCTAGGATTACATGCACTGCCATTGTCCTGGTCGTATGCAGTGCTGTGGACTGAAGCCAGAGTTTTGTGCATGCTAGACAAACTCGGCTACATTCCACCCAAACATTCTTGTTTATCAAAAATAACTGGAAGGTTAACCTCCTTTTCAGTTCATTATTTTATCTGATACAAGAAGTTTAAAGAAACAAACAAGAACTCTCCTTTGACTATGTCAGTTTTGAGCTGCTCTGTAGATATTTATGTGGAAGTAGCTGCCCTGTGCCTTACTGTCTACAACAGAATGAGAGTTCTGGACCCTTTAACTCTATAGAGAGAGACATGTAGCGTATGACTCGAATACTACAACAAACCTGTAGATGTCAAGGTGAGCATATTGCAGTGGCTGTGGAGTCCCCAAGTTAGAAGCTGGCCATTGGTGCATGCAACTTACTCTTGGAGGCTCAGTGCTTCAGAGCACAAACAGCTCTTACAGAAGCCCCAAGTTCAGTTCCAAACTGAATGGGTCGGCTCACAACTACCTATTACATCATCCCTGAGTTTCCCTGGGTGCCTGTATTCACCTGTACATGCCTACACACGCACACGCACACACACACACACACACACACGCACACACACACACACACGCACACACACATGCACAAACATTCATACACATAATTAAAAAATAATTTAAAAAAAAACCCAAACAACTGAATCCCGTAAAAACTGACTCTCCTAGTACAGTGAGCTTAGCAAGGCTGAAGGTAAAACAGAAAACCCAGGCAGGCTGCTGTGGTAGAGAACCAGAAAGGCCCTGGTTTCCAGCGACCTTCTCTCTCCTCAGTAGGAAGACTGCCTTAGAGAATTTCTCTCTGTTAAGCTGCTTTCTCACCCGTGTGGCACAGCATTCGGGTATGGCTGCCTCTCCCCAGTTACATAACAAACAGCCTAGTGAAAATTCCTCACCAACTTACTAAGGAGCCTAAAGTACGCCAAATTGAGCTTTTAGCACAGTTTCTTGTTGCTGATAAAAATCAGTGTCCACAGTCCAATTTCATCTGCCTCCATTAAAGCTCTTACCCAGGGCTGCAGGTTCAGTTCTGGTCATTACATCCACTGATGCTCATGGTTCCCCGTCCCAACCCCCCACCCCCAAACACTTTCTCTGTATTCTGGATGGGTTTGACTCCATCTACAGAAAATAATAAGTGTGGACTGTTGAAGGATTTTGTTTGGTGTGTGTGTGTGTGTGGGGGGGATCACCCCACACGCACACACACACACTGGCTTTTCAGAAATAGCTATTAATTGTGTGTGTGTGTGTGTGTCTATGTGTCTCTCTCTGTGTGTATGTACAAGAAACCAAATCTTTAAAAATGACTTTCCAGAGTAAATATCTTTGTACTCTGCCCATCCTGTGAGTCTGTTCTCCTCAGGTCCCCTGGCTTGGCATATTCTGCGTTCTTATTCGTCCCCTTATCGCTGGGGTGAGGGATGGGCCCTCAGCCTTTCACTTTGCCTGTCCCTGTTTATCCCAACCAGCTCTTGTATTTGTTAAGCACTGTTTTGGATCTGCATTAATTTTAATTCCCTGAGGAGCACTGTGTTCCCAAACATTGTATTCTGCACTCTCATGCTCAGATCACTTTGTGTGATGCCAGACACCTCCTGGGATCCCAGGAAATGTTCTTTCTTTCTTTCTTTCTTTTTTTTTTTAAATAAGATGGGCAATTAGTCTAGGATGCCCATAAAATATGTTTCCTGGTTGAGTTCCTCTTGCCTTTCATTTAGACCCACTGACTTAGGGCAAGCTATTGTCTAATAGACCCTGAGCCTTCCGGAGGACTTGCTAGTCTCTATGTATTTCTGTAGAAGCAGAGATGAATATTGACAGTCTTCCAGGAAAGAAACAGTGAGAAGCATCGGAACAGGGACGTTCACGGCTGTAAATGTGAGCCTCTGGGAAGATGACAGATGCCTTACTGTGTAGGCCTCGGTGCACTCGCTGTGGGAAGCTGTCCTTTAACCACGGAGAAGGGCCTTCCAGACAGACATCTGTCTGCTAGTGGCATTTGCTGTAGGTAGTAGGGACTTCTGTCCAAATATTCAAGCCAGCTGTGTGCACATAACCCCTCTCTCAGCTTCCCAGCTCTGTCTAGACACTTCCACATCTTCCTCCAAAGCTAAGTTGAGCTTGCTTCTGAATTCCGCCAGGGCAGAATAGGACCATGGACAGTGGTCCAGCTGCCAAGCAAACCCCAGTCTGCAACAAAGTCAGTTTTCTGCAAACCAAGGAACCCTGGGAGAGGGTCTTTGCTATGCTTTGCCGGGGCTTACTTCTCTTTCTTGGGCTGCCTGTGAGATAACAGGTTCTTCCAGAAGCCCAGACTCCCTACCCCAGCTTTCGGCTCCTGAGTCACACACCACACATACAAAACCAAAATCTCATCTTTGCAAATGTAGTTCCTAAAACGTTTAAATATATCTTCATTATGAAACATTTCAAACAAACAGAAAATGCTTTATCAGACATCTGCACTTAAAACACCCACCTGAACAAATCTTCATGTTTGAATTGCTTGTGGGTCTGTTGCAGAAAAGTCTGTAAGTATTGCTGAGGGTCCTTTCCACCTTAATGTCTGTCCTTCTCCCGTCACTCCCCAAAAGTAACTTTTATTTTGAAGTTGTTATAAACCATGTCACTGCTGTGTGTGCATTTACACTTTCATTATAAATTAATTAAATATATTAATAAGCAATATATAGCATTGCTTTGTGGAGCATTAAAATATGTCATCACCATGTGTTTTTTGTTGTTGTTGTTTTTTGTTTTTTTGTTTTTTGTTCATCATTAGTTTTTGGCTTTCATATTGCAGTCAAAAAAAAAAATAAACTCAATTTTTACAACTGCTGTAAACTCATGCCTCCTTTTACTCTCTGCAAGTTACTCTCTATTCTTTCTTTAAGGGCTTGTGTGTTATTTTTAGTTTGCTATTTGCTCTAGCAAACAATGCTGCAATTAACATTTGCATTCCAGTCTCCCAGGCACGTGATGCAGAGGTTTTCCAGGGCAGAGTTGCTGCACTCTGAAGTTACATTTGGGTGGGGGGGTGATTCTTTGTTGCGAGGGAACTGTCAATCAGCATCCTTCACTTCTTCCCACTAGATCCCTGAAGCACCACTGCTTCCTGTGTGTGACAATAAGAGTTGTCTTTAAGCATTGGCAGGTGTTTCCTGGGGTGCAGAGCCACCCTTTGCTAAGTTTCACTAACACCGACAGTGGACTGGCTAGTTGGGGCTTCTCAGTCTTGCATTGATTTTTATGTACATTTTGATTTTGACTTCCCAAGAGTTTGGTTTCTCTCTATATTTTTTTTAACATCGGATATTTTCAGAATTAAAGCTTTCATTGCCAATTTATAGATACAAAGTGGTGAGTTGAAAGTTGAGCTTTACTATAGCTTCTGTTGCTACTGATTACTTCCTGTGTGCCTGGCCTTTAGGTTTCCTCTTCTGGAATTTGTCTATTGAAATCTTATTTTAAAATTTCTATCTAGGAGATCAGTATAGGTTTTAAAATTATAGCACTCGAGGTGATTTTACATCCAGGAAATTATCTCTGAAGTTGAATGTATTTCCTTTGTTAATGACATCCTTTTATTTTGAATTGTCGAACTACAATAACACTGTCTTTCATGTTTTATACTTTTGTGCTTTATTTAATTTTTCCCACCCAAGTGTGTAAAGATAATCTACATGTTTTACAAGGAATATAGAACTTTATTCTTCACACTTGAATATTTCAGTCATCAAGCTGTTATGTAGTAAAAGAGTATACACATATACAGTTATGTCAACACACACCTATTCTACAGTTTATTTTCCCAAATCTGACTTTTTGTGCCATCTCAGACTTTAAAATTTGATATTAGGTAGAACAGAGTCCAGACTTATTAATTTTCTTCAATTGCTTGTCTCTGGTGATGGGCTATCTGGCCAACTAACAATATCTCTTCCTCTGGCCAACTGAGAGCGTCTCTTTCCTTCCCAACTGGGAATCTCCATTGTCCTCAGGCATCTGTGGACCCACCCCCCACTCACAATGTGTAGTCTACATTCATTCCATTGGAATGGGTATAGGCATGGGTTTAATATCTTTCCAATGAGAGATACATGGAATTATGTTGAAGGTTGGGGGGGGATAAGTAAGATTCTTCTTGGTTTAAAATTACATAAGAAAGAGATTTACCGGGGCTGGAGTGATGGCTCAGCGGTTAAGAGCACTGATTGCTTGCTTTTCTGAAGGTCCTGAGTTCAAATCTCGACAACCGAATGGTGGCTTACAACCATCCATAATGGGATCTGATGCCCTCTTTTGGGGTGTCTGAAGACAGTGTACTTACATATAATAAATAAATCTTTAAAAAGAGAGAGAGAGAAAGAAACAGGTTTACCTTCCCTATCTTTGTGTAAAACAAAAGTGAAGGAAAATACAACCTCAATCCTGTGGCAACATCTTCCCAGCAAAGGAGACACACTGGAAGCAGTCTCATGGAGACTGGATGGACAGGAAAATGAAAAGACCTCAGGTCCTGATGTCATTGTGTGGCTGCAGGAACCAATATTGCCTCTCCAGTGAGCTGAAATAGTCAATTTCTTACTGCTGAAGTCAGTCCTATTACTTATAGCTACATTTTGAACTTTTGTTTTGAAACTTTGTTTTTAAATTATATTAAGAGAGAGAGAGAGAGAGAGAGAGAGAGAGAGAGAGAGAGAGAGTGTGTGTGTGTGTGTGTGTGTGTGTAGTATAGGTCAGAGGGCAATTTTTGAAAAATGTTTTTCTCTTTTTACTATTTTGGACCTACAGATCATCCTCATGTTGTCAGGCATTGGGCAAGGGCCTTAACCCTCTGAGCCATCTTGTCTACCCTGAGATTTTACTTTTGATGTGAATTTTCTGATTATTTTTCCATGTTCCCAATAAGATTGGGAATTTTTTCTTGAGTATGCATTAACAGTATATGTTAGCTTAGGGAAATCTAATTCCTCATGATGATGAATATTCTAATTCATGAATGTCTTTAATATTTAATGTTTAGTGTCTCTGTAGAACCTGTTGGCTTTGGGGAGAGGGCTACTGAGATTGGATATTATTATGTAGCCTAGGTTGGCCTCAAATTCTTGATTCTTTTGTCTCAGCCTCCAGAGGGTTAGGATTGTGGGTGTTCCCAGCCCAGCTTGATTTTCTGCATAGACAGTTATAATATCCAAATAAGGAGAATTAATAGTTCCTTTGCCGTGCTGGGAGAGAAGATAGATACAATCATGGAGATCTGTTGATTGTAATTTTCTGTCTTGTACATTGCCTAATGTAAGGTTCATCAGCAGACATTGGGCAACGTTCTGGGCTCTTTTAACAAGATAGTCTCTATGTATGGGTACATTCTGGGTCTAGCCTGCAGTGTTAAGTGCTGAAGCTGACCCCTCCCACCCCTCCCATTCTCCTCTAGTACCCTCTGGTAGCTCAGAACAACCAGGGCACTGACTTTGCGTTGCATTTCTGACCCATAGGAAAGTTTTACATATTGGACCAGTTTTTTATTTTGTATTTTAGTAACTATTATGGTGGGAATATAGTTGGTAGGTATCCTTTAGGGGATTGTGTATTGAAATTTCATCCTTATTTTGAGATATTAACAGAGTAGAAAGGTGGTCTAACTAATGCATAGAAATAGAGACTTTGGGATTAGATATGGTCATCAGTGTGGAGCCCTGTAATTAATACTGATGGCTTTATAAGGAGAAAAACCAGGACAGACAGATGGACACACACACACACACACACACACACCCCTCATGTCCTGCTATGGGACATCCTGTGCTACTCTGAGAGTCTTGACAGTAAGAAGGTTATCATCAGGCACAGGCTCTTCAAGCTCCAGAAATACCTGAACCCTAAACTAAATGAACTCTTATTCTTTACAAAGTGAGTTATCCTCATACACTTTTCTTTGGTAAGGCAAATACAATAGCAGCTGCTTTGTGTTCGGAGTTGAGCAAGTGTTTCTAGGGCTTAGGTACACCGATGCTATCTTGAACAAAAATCTGGAGTCTACCGTGCGTTTTGAAGAGGAGTACAGAGGTGGTTTCAGCCACTGCTGATACCACAGTAATGATCATCGGATACGCAGTGCTGCTGTGGTGGTTTGAACGAGGATGCCCCCCCCCCCATTGGCTCTTGTACTTGATCATTTAGATCTCCAGTTTGGTGACACTGTCTGGAGAGGTGATGTGGCCTTGCTGGAGGAATTACATCATCACTGTGGATGGGCTTTGAGAATTCATAGCCTTGCCCTATTTTCAGCTCTCCTCCCTCTCCCTCTCCCTCTCCCTCTCCCTCTCCCTCTCCCTCTTCCTCTCCCTCCCTCTTTCATGTGATTGAAAAGCAGTCCTTCTTCTTCTGCCTCCTCCTAGCCATGGAGAGACTCCTACCCCTCTGGAAAACTTGAAGCCAAAATAAAACTCTTCTTTGAGTTACTTACTTATAGCCATGGTATTTTATCACAGCAACAGGAAAGAAACTTCTACAGCTTCTCAGAGTTCTCCCAGAGCTTTCCGAACGCTGTCGTTGGTATTGTGTTTGTCATCTGGCTAATGGGGAACAGTGATAAATGCTATTTTCTATGGTTGAGAAAAACTTGCTTTTGTGGTGGAGAACAACCAGGCAGAGTGACAGTTCTGTGAGTTCTTCCAGACACAGGGCTTGGCCTTGTTCATCCTGTGCCTTGAGGAAAACAATGCGCTGTGAAAGGTTTTAAGCTGAGCCAACCACATTTCAAGTTTATGCCTGGCTTCATTCAGTCAAGTTCCCATGGACCAAGGAGACCTCAGATGAGTGCCTCCCCGGCCTTTGCAGTACCACGCCCCGAGGAACAGAAGGGAGAAGAAAGGAGTGAGGTGGCAGGCGCTGGTTTTCAACAAGGGTGGGAAGGAATTGTCAGTGGCATCTCATCCACAACATGAATTCTGATTGAGGCCTGGATATTTTTTGTACGACTCTCCTTATATAAACTTAGTATGTAAATATAATCAAAATAGCAGTCATTAACATTGCAAAACTTATTTATTAAAATATGTAAAGCAGACAGCTGCAACAGTGGTGACTAAGAAGTATAAAAATATTCTGTTTAACAAATGATTTTTGAATGCCTACTGTGTGCTCACACTGTACAGGAAGTAGGTCTACAAGGATATATAACACAGGTCTCTGTGCGATTAAAACCTGAGTTGGCGAGCTGAGGAGGTGGCTCAGCAGTTAAGAGCACTGGCTGCTCTTCCAGAGGACCTGGGTTTGACTCCCAGCACCCACATGGCTGCTCACAATCTCCTGTAACTCCAGTTCCAAGGGATCTGATGTCCTCTTCTGGCCTTTTCAAGCCCTAGGCATGTATGTGGTACACAAACATCCATGCAGGTGAAACACCCACACACATGAAATAATACTAATAATAATTGAATTGGACCTATAGGTAATATCAGACGTACAGTAGGACATACTTCTTGAAAGGATGTCGTTTAGGGGCTGGAGAGGTGGTTCAGTTGTAAGAGCAGGCGCTGCTCTTGCAGAGGACCTGAGTTCACTTCTCAGCACGCAGGTGGGGCTGTTCACTACTGCTTCCCAACTCTCTTCGGCCGACCTGGGCACTCACATGCACATCTGTGCACTCACTCACACGTGCACAATTAAAAGTAAAATGCCGTCGTTTTCAAATTTGGGGTTAGTTTAACTGAGCATGGTGACTCACGTGACCATGGCCAGATTGCTTCAAGATGGAGACTTTTGGCAGGTGATCAAGATGAGGCTTCTCACAGTGGAGCCCCCGTGACTGAACAGGGTATGGTGGCTTTAAAAGAAGAGAAAGGCCAGAAAACACATATCTATCTTGCCTCTTGTCATGAAATGTTCTGTGCAACTTTGCAAATGTAGCAGCAAGAAGGTCATCATCAGATTCAAGATCTTTGACTCTCAGGACTATAAGCTAAATGAGCCTCCTTTCTTCACAAAGGGACCCAGCCTATGTATTTTGTTATAGAGGTGCAAAATAGACTAATACAGCAGTCATTGCTTAGTGCTTAGAACAAGCATTCTAAGACTTAGGACATCAATTAGAAATATGAATTTATGTTGAAGTAAGAGGATTGTCAGCCTGAGGCCAACCTAGCCTACATAGTAAGAGCTGATCAGGAGGAAGAGGAGAAAACAGAGGGAAGAGGAAGAGGAGGAGGAGGAGGAGGAGGAGGAGGAGGA
>NC_034591.1:50816136-50843949 GCF_900095145.1 Mus pahari
GAGGAGAAGGAGGAGGAGGTGGAGGAGGAGGAGGAGGAGAGGACTGGTCAACAGATGTATGCTTGTGTTCTTAGCAGCATTATGCACCATAGCCAAGAGATGGAAGCTCTCTCTGTCCTCCAGTAGAAGAACTGAGAAGTAAACATTGCATACATAGGATGCTAAATCATTCAGCTTTAACAGAGAAGGAAATTCCTGTGTGTTAGGATATGGGTGAACCTTGAGAACACTACGCTGAGTGAAACAAGCTAATCACAGGAAACAGAGATTACTGTATGTGCTTCACTTATATGAGTGCCTAAAATAGATTCATAAAGCTGGAAAGAGAATCTTGGTTGCCAGGACCTTGGATATGAGTGAAGTGGGAATTATTTAATAGATATTAAAAAATAAAAAATATAGACAGGGGACTGTGGTGTTCGGTTTTCTAGCATCTAACAGAAGATCTTATACACAGTAGGTACTTGACTAATATTTTTCCTGCCTTTGGCTTCTCCCCCATCTAACGTCCCATGCTGCAGGACAAGGGCCAAGTGATTCTGGGAGCCAGTTCAGCAAACAAAGACCCTTCTCTCCTCAGGGCACAGAGGGGAAGAATTTCAAGTATTTGTGATTTGATATTTGTCCTGGTCACAGCAACTCTACTCCCAGTGATGCTCATCTGAGCCCAGTTGGCATTTCGGCGTCCTAAAGATAGATCCTGTTTCTACTTCCTAAAGCAAAATAGAATCGCAGTGGACTTTGTAAGAAAATACAGAAGTGGAAGAAAGACTGTGAGATGAAATCATGATTAGGCTCCTGGGCTCTGCCTGCAGCCCCACACAGGAGGAGGGTGAGGTAATTAGCGTGTTTCTGCAGATCCCCGCTTGTCTTTGTCCCTCCACTGGCTCTGTCTCATTCTCCTGTGCTTATTTTTTCCCCCAACTTGGCCAAAAATAGACAGACACAAAAAGATTTCCTTGTACTTTCTTTGGCTTTCCTACTTTTTTATCCCCTGTGCGTTTGGTTTCCTCTGGTGTGGTCTTTCTTTTTTCTTACCACCTGCTGGCACCCCCTCCCTACTCCCCGTACTCCCCAACATGACTGTGATCTGTTTTGGAACCCTGGCTTGGTGCAGGGTGTCCAAGAGGGGCAGCATTTAGTGATGTATGGGTCCCTGAACTTAGAAGGATTCTAAGGAGAGAATCTTGTTTCCAGTGCAGGCATAGAGCAGAGCTTCTTGTTCTGGGTCCTGCTTGAGAATTGGTCAGGATTCAGAATGGAACCCCTCTGGGGGCAAAAATGCGTCAGAGATCTTTCTCTGTCTCTTCGTGCTGTTGTGGGAACCAACAGAAGACCATGGCCATCATAGCACCAACCAGTGTCCAGGCATGGCTATTTAGTCATGTTACTTTCTAAGATGTCACATTCCCTATCCCTTCTAGTTTCATTTTGGTTGCTGTGAGAAATACCTGACAAAAAGCAACTTAGGGGAGAAAGGGTTTCTTTTTGCTCAGGATGCAGGGTTATAATACATCATAACAGGGATGTCAAGGTAGCAGGAACTTAAAACTGCTAGTCATACCACATCCACAGTCAAAAGCAGAGAAATAAGTGCATGCATGATTACATGCTTGCTTGTGATCAGCTCAGTTCCTCCACTTTTACACAGGTCAAGACCTCCTGCCTTAGGAATGGTGCTGCCCATAGTGGGCTGATACTTTCCATATCAACTAATTTAATTAAGATCACCCCCCCCCCCAAATATGCCCATAGGCCAACCCAACATAACCAACTCTTCATTCAGATTCTCTTCCCAGATGATTTTAGGTTGTATGACAAACTCAACCATCACACCATCCAAAGCTATGTAGCAGGCACTCTATGCATTTTAAGTATTATTAAAACATTTAATTCTTTAGTAATTCAGACCTCCCATACAACATCTCTGGGAACTGGGAATTAGTATTATCTGAATTTTGTGGATAAGAAACTGAGGTCTTGGGAAGGGGGT
The DNA here is from genome assembly GCF_900095145.1 of Mus pahari. Taxonomy (NCBI): domain Eukaryota; kingdom Metazoa; phylum Chordata; class Mammalia; order Rodentia; family Muridae; genus Mus; species Mus pahari. The sequence goes on from NC_034591.1 coordinate 50,818,130, forward strand.
TCAGGTCTACAGTGAATTTCACACACCCTGGTTCCTGAATCCACATTTTTTTATTTTAGTCAGTCTTTGCTGCCTTTGTTTTTTTATATAGTTCCCTAGATTTCCTTTGGAAGTTTCATGTCTGGTTTTATGAAATGTCTCCCCCAATATATAATATCTCGTCTTGGGCAACAAGTAGATCCCTCTGAGCCTTTTGGGCAGCTCTTGGCACATCCATTGGCAGCCATAAGAACAAGACTCCACCCTACCCTAGAGAAGACATGGAATCTGACCTTTCTTTCCAGGAACCAGATCATGAGAAAATAATGCCTACATACAAACTTAGAAGCAATGGTGCTATCATCCTTTTAAGAAGTGGCCCTGCCCCCATGTCAACAGAGGCAGTAGTCCCCTGAGATCTGTCACCAGTCAGCATGAGTTTGCAAGCAGCCATCCAGGCTCTTGGGAACAAAAATCATGAATTTTTTAGATGATTGGCTGGAGTCAAGAAAGTGGTTCAGAGCTGCAGGACAGACCTTCCGGTGAGGGTAGCAAACTGGTCTGGAAAGAAGCCAATGACCTTGTCCTGTTTACCCTGGAAGACCATCACCAGGGCCTTAGACATCACGAGGTGTTTGGCTAATCCTGTAACTCTACCTGTGTTCCTCTGGCTGGGCCCCTGGTGAGAACTGGGATCTGAGAAGAGAAGTCACAGAAAGTCAGGAAGACCTTTGGGCTGTTCCTCCCACCTTGGGCTGTTCCTCCCTGCGATTATGTAGATGTCTCGTTGTCACACTGTCTGCTTCCTACTAGTAATTCCCAGGGCCTCTGCCCACCCAGAGCTTCTTCCCACAGGGCTCTGGTGTCAGAATGAGCAGAGAGTGAATTCTGCTAAGAAATTAGCTGATAACATCTGAGTGAAGGCTTGTCCTCTGCATGATACATGAGCATCTTTATAGAAACAGCAAAACCAAGAAACTTAAAAACCAGAGGCAGCATGAGCATCCTAGGAGAACCATCAGGCTCTTTGACGTGGGAGGGATTTGATTAGTGCATTAGTTGCTTTGGGCTGCTGTAACAGAACCCTGTAGATTGGGAGACTCACGATCTACAAAATTTATTTCTCATGGTTCTGGAGGCTGGCCATTTCTCTGTCTGGTGAGTTTCAGCTTTCTGGTTCACAGACATCCATCTTCTTTGTTGAACCCTTGCATAGCAGGAAGAGAAGGCAGCATCCTGGGGCCATTTTATTAAAGGTACTAACTTATGTAATAATATTAATATGTAAAGGCCCTACAGCTGATGCCACCATTTTGGTAGTAAGATTTTTTTCAAATGAATGAGGGAGGAGGGACTGTATTTTTTCCATAGTTTTAGTTTGGTTTTTCTGGTTTGGGGGTGGGGTACATTTTGCTATGTACCCTTGGCTGGCCTGGAACACACTATATGGACCAGATTGACCTCAAACTCATAGAGCTCTACCTGCCTCTTTCTCTCAAGTGCTGGGATTAAAGATGTAGCTTGCTCCTCAAATTCTTATAGTATATCTAAAATTGGCCCAGGTTGACCAGCCTACCAGAGACCTGGAATTCAGTATAAAACATAAACTTTGAAGCTGTAGCTTTGTGTCTCTGTACTGGCTCATAGGATTCACCCATATCAAGCCATCAGATGAGTTCCCTCTAGGTATCAGTGGGGTCTCCATCAAATTGACCATACCCTAGACCACTAACTAGGCTGCTCATCAAGGCTCCCAGGAGAACTTTGCCAGGAAAATTTGCCTGCCCTTTTGGGAGGACTATCCTCCCCTAGCTGCTAACCTCTGGGCAAATAAATGCACTTTGACCCAGGAAGGAAACAAGGGTGTTTATTATCATAAGTGATGTTAGTATCCTTACCAAAAAGGCCTCCAGAGCATCTCCCACTCCACCCCACCCCACCCCATACACACACCCTGCCTCTCCTCTCACCAAATCAGAGCTCAGTAAGAACATGGCTGCCTAGGAACCAGGGACCAACCCAAAGCACCTTGAGACAGGAATAGAAGGACTGGTCTCCAGGATCAGGAGAACGGGGCACTCTCAGCCTAGGCAGAAGGAAGATGGCACGCTCAGGGCCATCATGAGTAGGCTTTTGGAATCCTGTCTCTAGCCTGCCCTGCTGCCTCCACCCCCAGTCTTCTCTGCGCCACCAGCCCCTAAGCGATACCTTTTACTTTCAGATCTCTGTGGTTCTTCCTCGACCCCTGTCTCAAAATAACTCCTCTCTTCCTCGGACTCAGTGCCAGACTGCTGGCATCCGACTCGTGTCCTGTGCAGGCTGCCATGTCTGGCTTTCCTGGGTTTATAATTGCCTCTGGTTAAAGTTTAAATAGATGGGTTTCAGCCCAAGAGAAGAATGTAAACAAGCCGTTTGTGCCGGCTCGGGCAGCTGGCTCTCAGTGCTCCGGAGGTCTGCACTATGGGAAACTCACTTTGCTTTTCCCTAGCCCAGGGACTGAGCCTCCGCCACCACCACAAGGTTTTTCAGAGCCCTGAGTGCCTCTCCGAAGCCATTGAAGCCATCGAGGAGGCTTTTAGAGGATCCGCACTTTCCCTTTTAACTCAATTAAGCCATCAGGATCCTGTTCCCACTCCAGCGAGTGCGTCTGGTCCGCGGAGGTGAGAACAGGGTATAGCAGTCGTCCCTGGGCTGACCGCCAACAGGAAGGAGAGGAAGGGACTGTCATTTCCCAGCTGGAATTTTTTTTCTCTGAGAGGAGGAGGGATTGAATTTGTTGCCCTAGGTTTTTTTTGTTGTTGTTGTTTTTGTTTTTGTTTTTGCTTTTGCTTTTTTGGTGAATGACCTCCAGGTCAGGAGAATGGAGCCATTCCTGGCTGAGGAAGAGGGAAGGTGGCTGGACTTGGCTGTCTTTCCTCAGAAGTAAGCAGACTTCTATGTCTTTGTCAGGGTTTTGATGTTGGTGGTGGTTTTGTCTTAAGGATACTGACTTCCTATAGCTTTCTGTTTTGTGAGCTTTGTTGTACAGGAGTCAGGATGGATTCAGTAATACTTTGGGGGGGGGTGTTTTAATCAAGGATTTAAGGGGATTGTTGACTTCTCTACTCAAAAGCCTCCTAGTAAGTCCCCATTTCTACTTCAGACGCTTCTGCGGAAGCTTCTGGGATCTGGCTCCGCCCCTCGCACCTCCCCCTTCACCTTCAACTATCCGAGCCCCAAGCTGAACTCGGCTGAACTGGTTTGAACCCTTCCACCCTGCAGTATAACACTCCCTTCTCTGCAGTGCCCCAGCACCTAGGCTTGCTCCCGACACAGCTCAGAGCTGCCTCCCCGTGTTCCCTGGATTCCCTGCAAGCTGAGTGGACCCTTCCTCCGGTTCTCTTGAAGCCCTTTTCCTCAAACCCTGTTTCATTGTGTCCTTCAGCCAGCAAATATGTGTCAACTTCTCAACCTTGATAAGTAGTCCTCTGAATGAAGGATCGTTTCCCATCCCTCCCAGTGTCAGATGTTACCCACAGTGTCCAAATAATATTCAGTCTATTGGGGGACTGGAGATCCCAACTCAGGACTTTGCACATGCTAAGTAAGTATAGCACCACTGAGCTACACTCCTTGACCAACATTGAGTCTTTGTTTTCCAGTCCTGCTAAAAAGCAGTCTGTCTCTTAAAAGCTCTTGGAGTTAGGCTTTGGTGACACATGCTTGCAACAAACAAAATACTCCAGACAGGTTCAAACCTTCGTTCTGCATGGTTTTGGAACAGGACTCCTTCCTAATTCTGATTCTTGCAACCCCTACTTTCTCCATGTGGAAAAGGGAAGACAATAAAACCATTTATGGTATCAGTGAAAATTAAACTGGGATCTTTCCAGTAAAGAATTGAGCCCTTTACACAGCGAGGAGCTGGCATCCGAGGCTTGTAGTCCTGTTGCCCCAGGGTCCACTGCAAAGGACTGTTACAGCTACAATGTACTGCAAATAGGAAGGCCTGGCCAAAGTGAGCAGTCCCCCAGACCCGTGGGTTGGCAAACTCTATAAGCAGTCTGCTAGCCTGGACAGCCAGGCCTGTGTGGAGGGTGGTAGCCATCTGGCCCAGAATTATGCTATCAGACAGTGCATCCCCACAGCCATGGTGGCTTGTTAACAAGAAGTAGGTGGACAAGGCTCGGAAGTAGGACATGAAAGACATCTCCATCTACCATGACAGGACCCATGGTTCATACACTCTGGGGCATGTGCTCACCTCCCAGAAGCCCTACCCACAAACCCACCATGAGGTCCAGGGTTTACCTTTGTAATGAGCATTATGGGATTTTAATGTGATAAAAAGCAAGAGGAGGAGAAGGAGGACACAGTTCCCTCTCACCCTTACCTTCTCTTTATCCTCAGAGAACTTAAATATTGAACATTATACTCTGAGATGTGGATCTCACCCATCGATTTAAAGGCTGTCTGATGCATTTGCATTTGCTAAGGCGTTCTTCCTCTGTACAATACTGCTGCTTCTGACTTGATCTTGCAAGGTTTCAAGAGACTCCTTTTTATTTTTTCATTATTTCTCTATCTATCTGTTTGTTTGTTTGTCTAAGGCAAGGTCTCACTGTGTAACCTTGGCTGGCCTGAACTTGATTTTCAGTCCAGGTTGGCCTTGAACTCATAGTGAACTCACAGCCTGCCTCTGTTTCCCCAGTGCTGGGGTCAAAGGTGTGTACCATCATGCCTGACTTCTCTTGGGGGTAGCACGACTTACTTATAAGTCAGTAGAGGACAGGGGTGAGAATGCTGACACACCAGGCAGCACTGGGTGTTGCTAATTTACTCTTACCTTCATCCCCTGGCGTGAGGTCAGCTCCTCTCTGCCTATCTTAGAAGGGATGCCAATAAGGATACTCCTGTCTCTCTCCTTCACTAAAGTCAGTCACTTCTCCTCATGAGAGGGGAACACGGATTCTGCTCATGCTTTGAGTACATGTTGACACTCACTCTGAAGCAGCTACTAAGGTTAAAGCGGAAGCGGCCAATGTCTATGCTTCCGAACATTTCAATATAACGGCTTGTTGGTGAAAGGAAGAGAAAATGTCTAAGCCAGGACTGCAGGAGGCCAAGTCAGAGACAGTGGTGTCTTAGGCAAAGTTCCAAAGAGGGGTGAGCTGAGCCTTGAGGAGCCAGTGTGTGTCTGTCAGGAGATAGACAATGGCTCTCCGGGTGAAGGAGCCCAAGTCCCGTTTCTTCTGCTCTTTTCCTGACAGACAACTTGAAGCCTTTATCTCTATCATCTCTAACCTGTGTAGCTAGCTTCTTCTTGGCCCAAGATCCCTAAGTGTTTCTAGCTTTCTTAGCACCCATTCTGATCACAGGACTGACATTAGAAACCACTGCTTTCATCCACAGAGCCAACAAGCAGCTGGAGTGGTGTGAGTCCCAGTGTGAGGATGGCAGAGTCTAGGCTGTGTGTGTGTGTGTGTGTGTGTGTGTGTGTATGAGTGTGTATGGTGTGTGTGTGTATGTATGTGTGTGTGTATATATATGTATGTGTGTATGTATGTGTATGTGTGTGTATATATGTATGTGTGTATGTATGTGTGAGTGTGTATGGTGTGTATGTAAATGCATATATGTATGTGTGTGTGAGTGCATGTGTGTGTGTGTGTTTGAGAGCCTATGAGTGAGTGTGCATTTGGATGGCATACTAGATATTTTTGTGTAGGGGTTGCCACAGAGAACAAAAATGGAGCTACAGAAAACAAAGTGGCAGTTAAGCACCTCACAGGCAAACTGTTGCGAGAAGGGGAGCCTGGAACATTCCCTGACCAAAACAAAAACAGGGCAGGAAGTTGCATCACGAGAGGAAGACTGCCAGGACCATGCTGAAGAGGCACACATGTCACAAAACAAAAATAAAAAGCGTGAGTCTGACTTTGCCCGGGCTCACACTGTTACAATTCTTTCTTCTTTATAGCAACATGAAATTACTGAAATCATATTTGGCCAAGAAAGAATGAAGACCACAGAAGAACAGAGATGGGAGATCGACATAAGTTTAACAGTTACATATACGATATTTTGTTTGTTCGTTTTTGTATCAGCAACTGATTACAACTTAGCTCTGTCCCTCCATGTAAATGTTTTATTCTGCAGAACTTAGAAATATTAAAAACAGATTATGAAATTGCATCACTGAACCTCATTATTAGCACACACTGAGAAGTTCTAACACACATATGCTAAATATAGTAATGTGACTGATGACATCAGAGCGAGAGAGAGACCCCACTCTCACGGTGTCACTACATTCATCATTTTGGTTCAAGTAAAAACGTTAGTCTCTTTACTAAAAAGAAATGAATAGTTGTTTCCTTCTGATTAGACTCGGGTAACTGCACATGTGACAATGTTCTAGGAATTGACTTTAGGTAAGACAGTCTTGTAAAAGGTTGATATAGCTTTTGAATATACTTGATATCTGGGCCCCAGAAAAGCCTTCTGAATATGTTACTTCAGAAATATAGTCATGCCTATTAGTCGGTCACAGTCCTAGAACTGGAGTGGCCTCTGATGATTAGCCCATTTGCCAGGGTCTCAAAGAGTTAAAAGGATGTTGAGATGTTGGCAGCGAAGGAGGTGAGTTAAGTGGACTTTGGCTACAGTGCAAACAGTACTTCCCCGCTGGATACATTTTTAGCCTGTGCTGTAGGACCAGCAGGAGTAAATGGAGGAGTTTGGGTGGACAGAGTAGAGAGGAGCCAGGCAGGCAGAAACGAGCAGACAGTGAGGAAGAAGGCGAACTCTAAGGGACCCTTGTTTTCTCTGCATGTGGAGGGTGTTCCATGGATAGCTATTGAAGGAAGAAATGCATGGAATGAAAAAGTATGTGTGGATACCCAACTCAGAGCGTAGGTCTGGCTTCATAACAGGGTTATGTCACCTTCACTGTGACACTGCTTTAGCAGTCTGTAAAGATGCGTGGTTTTCAGAAGTGATAACTTTGATGGGTTTTGTTTGTTTGTTTATTTGTTTGTTGTCTTATGTATATAAGCGCTTTGGCTGTGTGAATTTATGTACACCATGTATGTGTGTGCCTGGTGCCCTCAGAAACCAGAAGAGGGTGTTGAGTCCCTGGAAATGGAGTTACAGACTGTTGTAAGACCAAGTAGGTGCTGGGAACTGAACCTGTGTTCTCTAAAGAGCCAAACAAGAAAGAGAAAGAAACAAACAAACAAAAATCACTGGCTGGAGAAACGGCAGTGTTTGAGCAGTGGTTACACAAGTGCTGTTCCTGCCAAGGACCCTCCCCAGCAACCACAGGATGCAGTACAACCATCTGCAACACCCACATCAGAAGCTCCACCGCCTCTGTCCTCCATGGCAGCCCGAGCTCCCTTGTACAGTGCCCTTGCCCCACATCCATGCATAACTTAAACTAATAAATTAAAAAGGAAGCTAAGTTGCTAAACGTTTGGTTTAGAGTCTGTTTGTTTGCTAGGATTTTTTTTTCCAAGACTTTTTTTTTTCATAAGTGTAAATTCAGTGTTCCTTTAGGGACACAAAAATGATGTCTGGGGAAGAAATTGGTTTTCTCAAAATTATTAGTTATTCAGAATTATAATTTATTCAAATAAATAAATCTAATGTCTCTTTCATTTTAAAATCACAACTGGGAGTAGCTACTGAGCTGTAAAGCACATTTGACTTTTGCGGACTGAGAAGAAGGGAAGATGACTTAAACATCGTGTCACAAACCATCCAATCAGAATGTTAACGTTTTATTTCCTAGAGCTACTACCTTCCATAACACATGTATCAAGGAGCAGCCATACCAGAGAATACTCCCAGAGAGAAAAAGGCGAAGAAGAAAAGGAGCAAGGAAAATCCAAACCTATTTATTGACTTGTTTCCGCGAGCACTAACTTATTGTGAATGCATGAATGTCCCCACACCATTGCTTACATATCTCCGGAGGCCCTCCATCTGGATGTTTACTTGGTCGACAGTATCCATGGATCCTGAATCCTCAGATTCAACCACCAAGATATTGGTGGCAGTGGCAGCAGTGGGGGACGATGGGGAGGTGTTGCATGTATCCTGAACATTCATAAATTATTTTCTTATTATTTCTGGAAAGTCTAGCATCACAACAGTTATACGACTTTTATATGCTGTGAGTTATTACAGGGTATCTAAAGAGGATTAAAATATGCAGGAAGATGTGCATAGCATGTGTGCACATAGCATGCCATTCTGCAGAACAGACTCGATCATCAAGTTTTTGGTCTCCCAGGGAGACTGTAACTAACCCCGTGTGGGAACTAGGGGCCATTGCTGCAGATCTGAAGCCTTGCTTCCCAGAAGCTGAAGGTGCTCCCTGGCCCAGCGTATGTTCCAAGAAACTTATCTTTTTCTGATGATGTCCCCTAGGAACGGGGAAAAGGTGAAATCAGACATGCTATGCCCCATTTTACATTGCAAATCTATAGCTCTTTCCTTCAGTGACTAGCTGGCCATTCTTAAGTCTTGCTCTCGTGTGCTGAAGAGTGTAGCATCTCTGTCCCTGGAGATTACAAAGAGGAACTTTGCTCTTTGCCCAAAATACCTCTCTCTCCCAAAGCAGCTTCCCCTCCTCTGAGAAATGCTGTCGTGTCAGGCTGCACTGCCCTTGAACCAGACAACTTTCTCTGCTTCTTTATTTGTCTAAATAAAGCTAACCTACATTTGCTGTCTAATTCATTCAGAGGCTTGCTCGTGCTATTTAAAGTACCCCTCAAGGCCCCTGAGAAAAAACAAGATGCTTTATCGCCTGTAAGGAACTTTAGGTTTGCTGGTCATTTAAGGGATTCAAGAATCTTAAGAATCCGTTGAGCCTGCTCTGACTGGGACTTGAAGAACAAAGGGACGCTTCAGGTTTTTGGTTCCACACAGATTTCATTGACATGTGCACTGCTGGGGTGAGTTGACAGAAAAGAAGGAGTTGAAATGTAAGCTTGTGTGTGTGTGTGTGTGTGTGTGTGTATGTGTGTGTGTGTGTGTGTAAGAGAGAGAGAGAGAGAGAGAGAGAGTGTGTGTGTATGTGTGTGTGTAAGAGAGAGAGAGAGAGTGTGTGTGTGTGTGTGTCCTTGTCTCTAAGTTTCATGAAATCTAACTTTCCTGAAGATGAATCTGTCATTTTTCATTGTGGTCTCTAGTGACTGATTGGACCATTGTGGGTTTATTTACCCCGTTGGGAACAACTGTGAAAATTTAAAGACAGCTGTCGCCTCAGTAAACTGAATTTGAGTATTTGGTTTGTTGCTACGTCTCCTTTTGGCCTTCATGGGCCATTTCGTTAGAGAATCCTGTCTCTTCCATGTCCCAGCAAAGCAAACGGGACAGAGATCATTGCGGAACAGAATTCCACTGTGAATTTATAAAGGACTGGGCTCAGAGGCCTGGCATTTGCTGTTTATTTCTTCAGATCTACAATGTATGGGATCTGTAGGCTTGCCTTGTGGGAGGGCAAGCCGGTACAGCTCCATTGTCTTAACCACTAGGGCCCCTCTGCTACCTTCAGCTCAAGCTTAATTATCAGCATCCACTTATTCAGCCAGGATGCTGTGACGTCCATTGCAGAGAGTGAGTCAGAAGCCACAAGCTAACAGGTCTATTCCTTTCCTCTGTCACCTAGGAAACCAACTCATCATCCACAGGAAATGCAGGCCCCGATGGGGAATGTGCCCAGATCAGGTTAGAAAGCTGGCAATGAGGTTTTCAAAGGAGGTCAAATAATAATGTGCAGAATCTTGTTCTGAGGTGGGAAGTGGACCTAGCCTCAGAAGTGTGGGTGGGGGTGGTGGGGAGGGCTAGCCAGCGGAAACAGCAAGAAAAATTAATCAGCTAAAAGCAAGCAAGATGTCTGCTTTATAAGAACGTGTCCAAGGGCAAGAGATATACAGACATGATCTCATGTCCTTAGCGAACAGCACTTTTGACCCAGTAGTTGAGGGTCTTTGGAGGTGGGTATGCTCATACCATGTGTACAATGGGACGAGGAAATTGGTAATGCACCCAACTAAGCTTTCAGTAGTTTGAAATCCCACTATATGGTCGTTATTCCTTGAGTTTAAAAGTGTGGGCAGTATATTCCCCCAGAACTACATTTGCAAGAGCCACACCCCAGTTTCTCCAGTGCTTCATCACTGTTAGCTGGTGCTGTGTTTTTCTCGACTTTATACCAGTGGTCCATTGTCTCGAGTATATACTTCTGACTGATCGCAGTATCCGGATGTCAGTGGGTAGCAGTTTAATACGGCTGAGGCTGAGAAAAATCACCTTTCGTTTTTTCATGCTGTTTGGTCAAGGTTGTTGTTTCTAGGCAGACTTACACTCCCGTTACTATAGGGGTGAGAGATCCTACATCAGAGCCTATGCATTCTCCCAGAATTTCCTGTTCTGCACACAAAGGATTTCTGAGTGGAAAAGAAACCTCAATCACCATGTAGCCCAGCCATCTCATTTTTCATGCAAGAGAGGTAAAGTGACTTAAGACTGCACAGGGAAGTGGTGTGTAGATTGGTGGCAGGGGACTTCTTCCTGCGGTAGAGAGAAGAGATAACAAGTTAGATGGAGAGCCCAGATGTATCTCCAGGCCCTCCAGTATCTAAAACTGTTAAAGTCAGTGAGCTGCTTTGATTAATGTATGGAGTCCTAGAGAGGGACAGGTGGCCCACCATGGGCGGGTCAGTCCGTTCCAAGAGGATGGTCCTTCACCGTGAGTACTGGTTGAACAGGGAACAGTGACAGCCCCGAGTGTGTATAGAGGAGTGCAGAACAGGGATAAGAGTTCCAGTCGTGACAATCTTAGAAGAGTTGAAGGGCATAAGACGACTTAGCCTGGAGCCCAGAGGGTTTCTTATGGGAGAGGTAGGAGGAGGCATTGTCAAGTAGTTGAAGAGCTAAGACAGCTTAGATTTATTCCATGTGTCTGAAAAGACAGTAAGAGAGTGATGCAAGTTAGAAGGTGGTAGGGCTTAGTGCCATATTAATAATGTTCTAATATTTCAAGGGACAACAGAAAAAAGCAGTGAGGTCATAGCAAACTAACTGACAGGGCAGTAAAGTAAGCCATTGTCCCTGTAGGAGGTCCGGGACTCATTCACTCCTCCAAAAGGATTTGGAGGGTTTACTGAACGCCAGCTATTTGCCGCTTGCTCTAGGCACGAAGGATATGAACATGAATGGTAGTGACTACCCACAAGGAGCTCACAGTCCAGGGGGAGTTCTTGTGAGTTCCCAGATAGCTAGAATGCTGAGAGACTCACACAGACAGAAGGATGGATTAAAGGGGCTTAGTGTTTGCTGTCTGTGTCAATGACGACAATACTGGCTGCTATAGCCTACCTGAAAAGTGATCTCATGACTCAGGAATATGGGAAGGTTCTCTTATCATGTAGCATCCAAGATCTGTAGCATTCTTTCTAACAGCAGTTCAAAGACCCCAGGCTTTCTCTCTCGAGTGACTCTTCCATCCTTCGAATGTGCAGCCTGCAGAGCCATTTCTAGGTGTTACCAAACTGCTTGCAAGTGAGAGAGAACGTGGTGTATTGGGATTATGATTTAGGGCTGAACCGAGAAGTGGTTCTCATGTCCTCTGCACATATTTATCTGCTGCAATTCAGTCATGTGTCCACACCCAGCCAAGAGGAAAATTAGAATACAGCCTTGGTCTGGGGACTCACACAGTGGTTGAATGTGCACTTAAGACTCTGAGGTTGATCCCGAGCAACAGCAGCAGCAACGCCAACACACGGGGCGAGGTGAGGGGCACAATATATTCCCCAGAAAAAGAGGAAGCAGCTTTTGATGCCCGAGTGACAAATCCCTTTACAGTAGCCAATTCTGAGATTCCTTGACTATGGTGACATAAGGAACATAAGATTAAGGGGGAGGGCTGGGTTCTCCTTTTTTTTTTTTTTTTTATTTGTTCATTTTCTTTATATTATCTTCAGGTAATTTTCTTGGTTGGCGAATGCATGTCTTTTTTTTTTTAAGATTTATTTATTTATTATATGTAAGTACATTGTAGCCACCATGTGGTTGCTGGGATTTGAACTCAAGACCTTTGGAAGAGCAGTCAGTGCTCTTAACTGCTGAGCCATCTCTCCAGCCCGACTAATGCATTTCTAATGTCTTTGTGGAATACACCATGTTTTGGTATATGTATACATTTTAGAACGGCTAAATCAGGTTACTTAACATATATATTCCCTCACATAATTATAATTCTTCAGTGGTGGGACAAGATTTTTATAATGTCCTTATCAAGGGCAAGGTCATCATGTCCCATGTTTATGCTGTATCTTTCCATAGGGGATCTTCTTCTCAAGATATATGCAGGGACATTCATTTTACTTTGATTTGTGGTGGTATGAATTGACTATAGGGTCTATATCAGGCTCCTGTCAGCAAGTACTTGTTGGCATCCACAATAGGACTGAAGGAACTGAAGGGGTTTGCAGCCCCATGGGAGGAACAACGATATGAACTAACCAGTACCCCCAGAGCTCCCAGGGACTAAACCACCAGACAAAGAGTACACATGGAGGGACCCATGGCTCCAGCCACATATGTAGCAGAGGATGGCCTTGTTGGACATCAGTGGGAGGAGAGGCCCTTCATCCTGAGAAGGCTTGATGACCCAGTGTAAGGGAATGCCAGGACAGGGAAGCAGGAGTGGGTGGATTGGTGAGCAGGGAGAGGGGAGATGGGATAGGGGGGTTTCAGAGGGGAAACCAGGAAAGAGGATAACATTTGAAATGTAAATAAAGAAAATACCTAATTTTAAAAAAAGGAAAAAAAAAGAATATAGGGTCTAGCACATTCTAAAAAAATATTCTACCATGGAACATTGTTCTCAACCCTCAAGATGTATTAGCAGGTTGAAAAAAGTGAGGTGGAAAATCAAACAGACTTCATGTATGAACAGGGAAGTGCTGTCTGTTTGTATTTGTTTGCATATAGGAAACACGGGAATGATAGATATGCGAGAAACCATGGAGACCAGGGTGAGGGCAGTGGGAAAGTTGCAGCATCACTGAGAGTGGAGCCTCTGTGTATTCATTTAAATATCTTCTCCTTATCTATTTATAAAAATGCATAATTAAAAATACCTCATCCTGTTGCAGAGGAGTGTTCCACTGACTGACCTCTTTTTGTTTTCAAATGAAGAGGAGCCAAGAATAGGACGGCTTGGGAAGGTGAGCTGCGTATAACTCGTCAGGCTGAGGTGAAAATCATGTTGAATGTGGAGCCGTTCTTGTTTTAACAAGTCTGTACTTGGTTGATTAGGCCTTTCAATAGAATGCAAAGGACGTGAGAGCAACGACCTGGCTTTATGTGGCATCATCTAAAAGTTTCTGAGTGCTTTTCTGTTAATCATCTTTGTTGATTTTCATAACGGTCTTGTCTTAGCTTTCCTCCACTGTAACAAAATACCTAAGATAATTAACTTATCAAGAGAGAAGGTTTATCTTGGCTTTCTGTCATAGAAGTTCCATTTGGCTCAGTCTTTGAGCCTGTGGTTAGTCAGCACTCTGTGGTAGCAGTGAGACAGAGCAAAACTTTCCCCTCATGTCTAAGAAGCAAATAGAGAGAGGGGTGAACGTCCCATACTCCCTTCTGAGGTCATGCCCTCAGTGATCCCAGGATGTCCCACTAGCCCCTATCTGGCAAGGATTTTGCCACCTTATTCTAGCAGTACCTTGGAACCAATTTTTTTTAATTTAACTTTTTATTGATTCTTTGTAAATCACATCATGCACACCAATCCCATTCATCTCCCCGTTCCTTGTATCTACTCTCTGCCCTTGCAATCCCCCTAAAAGATACATAGATGGATAAATAAATAAATGAATAAATAAAGCATAGAACACATCTCTTTGTGGAAGTTTTAATATGTCACAGTGTACCCTCTGTCGACACATCTTTTCTTGTAAATGTTCATTGCAATGAGTCAGTTGTCTGGTTCCTGGACTCTGGCTTCTGCTACACTACCAATACTGGATCCTCATGGGGCTCCTCTTGTTTATTCTGTGTTGCCCTGTGTCATGGAGATCTTGCAGCTTTGGATCTGCAGGATTGGCCTTGGAACCAATCTTAACATTTAGATATTTGGAAGCCATTCAGTATATGAACTGGAGCCATCCCTAGTAATTATCAAGGGCACGGTATGAACGTGTCTATAAATCCATGCTAGACATATTAGCCAGTCCAGTCCCTTTTATTCTGGGCAGTTTCATCACTAGAAGAAGAGTGTGGCAAAGTTTAGTGCGTCACAGCAGTTCTCCATATATTTTCTCATTAAATCTTTCCATCGGTCATGCACATTAATCAGGGTTGGTATTACCTCAGATTTAGAGATGAAAGACAATGGTGACCACTAGAAACAAAGTAACAAGACCCAGGAAGAACTGGGGATGTAGGACTTTTGATATAGAAAGCATTCCTACCCATCACTAGGTGAAACACAGATATTGGTCAAGGATATATGGTTTTTTTTTTAAAAAAAAATACAAAAAGACTGTAGCGGCAATCCAATAAACTTTTAGAAACAATTTTTTTTTAGTTTTCCAGTGTTTTGAGACAGGGTTTCTCTATGTAGCCCTGGCTATCCTGGAACTCACTTTGTTGACCAGGCTGGCCTCAAACTCAGAGATCTGCCTGTTTCCAATATAAGAATTCTTCTCCATCCAGCAAAAGATGGGTCAGATGACACAGTAAAAAAATGGGATGCCAAACTACTGATTTTTTTTTTAAGAGCTGGGGAGAGAGAGTTTAGTCTGTAAACAAGGTCCTGTCTAAACTTGATGCTTATTTATAGTTTAACTCTCATGTGGAAAATCCAGGTATGAAGGCGTGTACTTGTAAACCCAGTGATGGAGAGGCAGAGACTGGAGACATCTGGGCCTTGCTGGCTAGCCAGCTTAGCCTAACTGGCAAATCCCAGGACACAGTAAGAGACCCTGTATCAAAACTCAAGGTAGGACAACTCGTGAAGAATAGCACCTGAGACTGGCCTCCACGAGGACATACATGTACACATATACATACATGTACACATGCACACATCTATATATAAACACAAAATTATGTTCAGGAACTATACAAAGAAGAAAAAAAAAAGCACAAGCTAGTGAAATATGCAGAAATGTGTATGTGCTTTAAAAACCAGTGAATTCTGAAAGACTGTTAATAAGCAGAGCTGCCAAGAGTGATTTAAGTTTGGGAAGCTAAGTTGGTTCCTTCAAAGCTTTAAGCCTAAGCTGTTCCCTGTCTTGCCAATCTATTCAACTGGGTCACTTCATTCAAAGGAGACCAGTTAATACGGACTGAAAATTGGAGAAGGCAGCCTTCGGTGAGCTTTGCCAAGTGCCGCCTTCCGCTTTAGCGGTTCACAGGAGCACTGGAAGGCTGTTTGCATCTAAGTGGCCTTGACCCTTCAGAACCATCCTGTTCAGCAAAGGTTTCAAGTGTCTTCCCACACGCCTGGCTTCTAAATGCTTGCATGGAATTCAGCCCTTACCTGGATTGGAATTTGGAGTCTAAGTATTCTGTGTTGTCACTCGTCTCCTAAGGAGGCATTCAAATGAGTTCCCCTTTTAAAGATGGTTTTTCCTTTTCCTTTTTTTTTTTTTTTTTTTTTTCATTGTTTTTTCTTTTTTTTTTTTTTTTTTTTTTATCAGATGACTGTTTATTGCACAGGCCCACCAGCATATCCCAAATGTCTTCAGTCTCTCTGTCTTTCAGGATGGGCCCAATACTCCCTGGTAGAGCCTAGCATGGCAGAGGCCCTGGGTTTGATCTCCAGTGTAGATAAATGAACCATTTCTTCTTACCCACGTGCTGCTCTGACGACTTTTCTCACACATTGAGCCTTGATCTCTTTATTTTCATCAGAATAAGCCTGCTATGATCAGCACACTCAACACTCTCCAGCACTTCCATAATTATCAGACAGATGGGGTTATAATGTTATAAAACAGCCAGTACTAAATACAGGCAACATGATGGTGACAAAAAAGTAGTTAGCCAAGGCTGAAATTAACAACAGTCAACCAACACTGGTGCTATCTTGCTGGGGCCAGGGATGCTGAAATTCAGGGATGCTTTTTTTTGTTTTTTTGGTTTTTTTTTTTTTTTTCATATTTTGAAAGGTGACAGGTTGCCAAGCTGCCAAGGACTCCTGCCTCTGCTCATACTGCTCTGCTGAAGTACATTTGAGACATCAACCATCAAATTACATATAAATATGTAATCAACTGAAGTTATTTTTAGCTAGCTCAGTGGGTTTACGTTGACGGAATGGGCTGAGGCTGCCGGTGTGATCCTTTGCCACTTACTTGACACGTGAAGAAAATTCATCACCTAGTAGTCTGACCTTACACTCGACCAGGTCACAAACGTGTGATCTTCCAGAGACCTGGCTCTACTGTGTAGGTGGACAGTCGTATCATTTCAGGTGCAACCTCATATGGCAATGTAAGTATCAGCCCTCGTAACCATGAGCACCCTTGGAATCTTCCATCTCAAAAACCTCAATTAGCCATTCACAAAGGAGGGGATGCCTTAGTCACATGTTTAGAACCATTTTCAATATGTCTATAAGCACAGGTCGGATCGCAGTGTTCTCAAATGTAAAACACTTCTTTAAAAAAAATTAAAAATCAAAAAAGCTCCCCCCCTCCCCCACCCCTTCGCCCTGCTAATGTACTAGAAACCTAGAGGGCGGGTCCTGGTTCCACTCACTGCCTGGGACCTGATGACAATCAATCCTTGCTGATTTGTGCCCTGAGATTTGCCTGCAAGCAGGTCAGTGTTGCTGGAGGGAACTACCCAGCTCTCAGAGCACAGAAGGCTATGATTCACAACCCAACTTCTGGGGGTAAGAAGAAGATGGAGAAGGAGAAGGGGGAGGAAAAAGAGGAGGGGAGAGGAGGAGGAAGGGGAGGAGGAGGGGGAAAGAGGGAAAGGGGAAGAAGAGGAAGAGAAAGAGGAGGAGGAGGAGGAGGAAGAAGAGAAAGAGGAAGAAGAAGAGGAAGAAGAAGAAGAAGAAGAAGAAGAAGAAGAAGAAGAAGAAGAAGAAGAGCCCATATCTCCCTCTGTTTAAGGCTCTGCTACCCCTCCAGAGCCCCAAGCAGTTCTGGGAAAGAAAAAAAAAAAAAAAACCAACCCCAAACCATCACATCCCTGGCCTCTTAGATCTGGCTCGCAGGGCTCCTTTGAGGTCTGCCCCCCACTGCTCCCCTCTCCCAGCAAGCCTTGTTCGCCCCATTCCTCTGAGTCAGCCCGTGAGTCATCTCACTCATTAGCCGAACAAACGAACGAACGCCTCTAGCCCCTGAATCTCTTTTGTTTCCTTGCATCTAACTGGTTTTCTGGCAGCCCCGAAATCCAGAGACAACCTTGAAGCTGGAGGGTGCTGGCAGAGGGCACGTAGAATTAAGATGGAGATGCTGGTGTGTACACTGTGGTCTGGGGGGGGCGGCGGGGGGGCGGGCGTCAGTGCCCAGCATCCATGCCTCTGTCCACTCATAGGACAGCACAAGGATTACTAGATCTTGGTGTCCCACCCCCTGCCCCACCCCCACCCCCACTTCTTTCTTTTTTAGGCAGAGTCTCATTATGCAGCCCTGACTTGTCCAGGACTTGCTGTGTAGATCAGGCTGGCCTCAAACTCAGAGATTTGCCTGCCTCTGTCTCCCAAGTACTGGGTTGAAAGGAAGCAAACCACACCCTTTTCCTTCTCTTTCTTGTCTTTTTGTCCTCTCCTCCCAACCCCCACCCCTCTCACACACACACCTTTGGATGATACCTGGAGAAAGCTTATGGACTGTTCTAGTGATAGACATGAAAAGAGCAATAAGTGTTCTTAGATCACGTGTTGTCTTTTCTCCAGTTCCTGCAGGTGTTGTCTTTCCATCATAGTTCTCTTGATGTTACATCCCACGAAGCTTCCCCTCCTGCAGAGGTGGACAGAAAGGGTGTGTGAGAGACAGGGTCATCCCAGTTGAGGCCTCCTGGGTCTATCCAGAAGCCCAGTGAAAGAATGCTAATAAGAACTCTAAATTCACTTGTAGGAGCAGCAGCACCATGGCACCTTTATTAATTCATTAATCTTAAAGCCCTTTGTAAAGTGGAGAACATTCGACTTGGCTGAGTGTGACACTTTTCATTAAATCCAGCAATTTAGTTTCGAAGGGCTCCTTAGAGGCCACCTGCGCGTTCCATCCCGTCGGCAGTGGCAGAGCACCTGTGTGGAGTGAGCCTGGCAGGGGCTGTCCTAGGACTGCACTGGAAGGCCTGTGCGTGCAATCACTGTAAGGTCTGTGCGTGCAGTCACCTCGGGGAACTGGCTGAGAAGCCAGCTCCAGTTCAAGAGGCCAAATGTAAGGCAGTCTAATGCTCATCTGTAAGTTCCCCGGAGGCCCTGCTACCCCAGGGACCACACATGGAATACCAAGACTCCAGCGGCTCTGCAGAAAGAGGAGCAAGGCTTGCTCGGTCCCTGAGAAACAACTTGCAGGTTAGGGGCACTGCCCTCCACATTCCTCCTCCTCCTCAGATGACGACATTTGTCTACCAGGCCCAGACAATGCTGGACTGTTTCTTCTGAGGCTGCCAGCTCTTTTCTATCTCCACTCCCAGTCGGGGGTGTTAACATTGAGAGATTTAGGTTTGGGATTAGTGAAGGAAAATGGTTCTGTAGATCGTCAGCCTTGACTGTGAGGTCTCATCTAGCTCAAATTCCCAGGAAGCTTAGAACGCATACTTAGGCAGAACTTGAACAACAATAAACCATTTCTTTGATTGTTACAGGGAGCTCTCTGCTTATTATTTGGAAGGCCAATCTTTTGCTTATTTTTCTACTGGGCTTTTTTCTTTGCCTTTTAATTATTAACATATATAATTATTAACTTAGGATAGCCCTTTGTTACAATAATCAGGAGAAAAATTCTGCCCCCAATATTTTTTTTTTTTTTACTTTATTAATCTTGGAGTTTGGAAACTTAGCTTGAAGGCAGACATTAATTTTCAGGTTGATTTATCCAGGCATGGTGGCACACACACACACACACACACACACACACACACATAGCTGCTGTGTTCAGGAAGCTGAGTCAGGAAAGTGATGTGGTAACCTGAGGCTACCCACGGCTATCCAGTGGATTCTAGGCTTGCCTGGACTACAGGGTGAGCTCCTGTCTTTAAAATGCTTTCTCTTTGTTGCTAATCTGAGCAAGCCCCTGTTGCAGTACAGTCCATCTCTGTGAATAGAAGTGTTGAGGATGACTGCACATCTTGGGAACTATTAGGCATGAAGAGGAAGTACCTGTGGGGCAACACAGGCCGAGCTTAGTTTGCTCCCAGAGCTTACAGTAATCCAGTAGCTTTACTGCGCCTCATGCAAGGCACAGGTGACAGCTGTTGACAAATTCCAGTTTTGTTTTGTTCTGCCCTTAGTTTGCTTTTGGCATATAAGCAAACACACATTGATTACATTTATTGGGCACTTGCAGGGACTCTCTGATGTGTCCTTGGTTCTGATTGTTCTGAGAATCACAGGGTAGAGGTAGAGGCTGCCCATTAAGAGCTTCCTCTGTAGAGGAGCCCATGATTTGTGCCAGCCTTTGGCTTCCTCCTCCACCCCTCACTAAGCGGTCAGCGGATGTGCTCTTCTCCCGCTCCCCAGCTCCTAAGCATCTAAGTGTAAAATCCCCATAGCATGAAGGCAAGGTGATGGGGCAGCTTCTGCTCCTCCTCATTGGCTCTCATCTCTGCTTGCACAGACGCATGTGTCCCTGCATGTGTGTGTGTGTGTGTGTGTGTGTGTGTGACATACACACACCACACACACGCACACAAACTCCTTTTCAGCACTAGAGATTGAACCTGGAGCCTCATGCCTATTAGGGAAACTGGTACTGACCACATTCCCAAACCCCTCTTTTTTTTTTTTTACTTTTTGTTCCCCCCCCCCGGATATGTATATGTACACATGCAAGCATAGATATGGGTGTATGCACATGAGAAGGACAGAGGCCTATGGGAGGTATCTTCCTCTATCACTCCCCGATCACTTCCTCTATCACTTCCTCTATCACTTGCCCGATTTGGCTAGACCGGCTGACCAGCAAAATCCAGGGGTCCTCCTGTCTCAGCACTCTCACTGTTTTGATCGTAGGCACACATCACTGAACCTAGATTTTTATGTGTGTCCTAGGGATGCAACCTCAGTCTCTGGTGTTAAAGGGCAAGCACTACCTATGGCTCCATCTCCTTAACCTTTTACTCTTTATTGTGAAACAATATCACTAAGTTGCTAAAGATAGCTTTCAAGTCTCTCTATAGCTGAGGCTGACTTTGAACTAGCCACCATCCTGCCTCAGCCTCCCAAGTAGCTGGGCTTCCAGACTTGTCATCGGGCCTGGCTCTGTTTTATGGTACAATCTATAAGCATAGTTGCGTTATCATTCAGACTGACCAGTCTTTGATTCAACTTCACCGAATATGTTGTACCACTCCCCCATCTATGATGTTTAATGCATTTCTGTCATCTCCACTACTGCTGGGGGTGGGGATAGGGAATATAATCAACTTCAATAGTAAAATGAAAACATCTAAAGGTTGTTTGTTTGTTTATGACCTCTGATGGGTTTGGGGGTTTTTGATAGAGTAAAGTAAGAAACATCTAATGTCAAAATTGATCAACTACCCAGGTAGAGAGGCACCCCACCCTTCGTGGTACCCCTGTTATCCTTTTTGCACACAAATCTGCCTTATAGGTCCTGCCATTGAGCGGACATAAAATGAACAAGTCAATATTATCGAATCCCAGGCCTTTGCCAAGCACTGTGCTAAGTGCCTTCACATACATTTTCTCATTTAATGGCTCCATGCTTACTGACTGCAGTGGGGAAAGTGGAGCTGGGCCTTTGGTTGCTCCCCTCCTCCCTGTCTGAGCCAGCCTTCTGCTCGCACTGAAGCAAAATCCATTCTTTCTGCAGCCCATCCTCGCCTATGGCCAAGGGTTTCTCGTTTCTAGAAGATGAAAGATGTGATGACTTAGGAAAAAGTGAGTAGATGGGGGCCCAAGGCTATGCACTGCCTCACACCACACCCTGTGCCCATGTGGGTGGGCTCCTGTCTCTAGTGAAAGGCCTCTCTCACCTTCTGGCTTCTCTCCTAGATCAACTATCATATTCTGTGGGACAAGGGTCCACGTCCACTCACCCGCTCCCTTTGATTGATATCTGAACATATGTTATTTACCACTACCCCTAACCCCAAGCCCCCTGACAAAACAAGACGGAACAATCCTGTCTCCTGGAGACATTCGACATGTCTTATCCATCCCTGACACAGCTGGCTGTTTTCTCCTCTGACTGATTCAGATCCTGGATTCCCCTAGGAAAGCGTTGCCTGGGTGAAATTGTACCACCAGCAAGAAAGGCATCTTCCAGGACTGCAGGGGAATGTCTACTTCCTTATCTCAGCTCTTAGGAATGGCTCTCCAGCTGCTGGCATAGCCACATGGGCTCAGCCCCAGGGCTGGTTGGTATAGACCTCCCGGGTGGCTTACAAAAAAAGGAGGCAGCCAGGGGTAGGCAGAGGTGAGCAGAGACAGTGACCCATGTACAGAAGTATCCCCAAACACCGTGGCCGGCAGCCCTGGGTGCAATGCTTGGCATGTGACTAAGTTATAGCTGGACTAGGCTGGGTACCAAGCCAAAGCAGACCCTGAGGCAGGACCTGTTCACCATCAGGGTGGGCTGACATTTCTATTCCAGCTTCACCCATTCTTTCCTTTGTGCAGCTAGAATCTGAGTAACTGTGGTGGGCACTGGGCCAGAGGTAGGCATACACCTTGCC
This sequence comes from Mus pahari, assembly GCF_900095145.1. Taxonomy (NCBI): domain Eukaryota; kingdom Metazoa; phylum Chordata; class Mammalia; order Rodentia; family Muridae; genus Mus; species Mus pahari. The sequence goes on from NC_034591.1 coordinate 50,840,006, forward strand.
ATCCACAAGAGAAAGGTAAGTAAGAGAATGTGGGAGAGACATTTCAAACAAACAAACAAACAAACCCTGGACATTGTAGAACTGAGAGCATAGTCTCCCAAGATGTGCCAGAAGTTGTTCAAAAGGGTGGTATGGTGGTTACTTTTGAGAACACAATGTTCTACATCCGGAAGGGTGTCTTCAAGAGAGCCCCTAGCTCAGCGTGGTGGTTGGAAGGGGGATGTCCCCCCATAGGCTCAGATGCCTGAGCACTTGGTCTCCAGCCTGGTGCTGTTTGGGAGGTTCAGGAGATGTGGTTTTGGATATCCTGGAGGAGGCTTTGAGAGTATAATTTACTCAATTCATTTTCAGGCCGTTCTCTCCGCTTACTGTGTGCTGTTCGAGATGTGAGTCTTCAGATGTTCCCGCCGCCATATCTGACAGCTGCTGCCAAGATTCCCTGGTGCGATGGACTCTTATACCTCTACAACCAGAAGCCCAAGTAAACTCTTCTATAAGTTGAATGAATCATGCTTTAAAAAAAAAAAAAACTACTATCTTTATTTTATGTGCATTGATGTTTTGCCTACATATATGTCTGGTTGAATGAATCATGCTTTAAAAAAAAAAACCTACTATCTTTATTTTATGTGCATTGATGTTTTGCCTACATATATGTCTGTGCGAGAGTGTCAGATTCCTTGGAACTGGAGCTACAGATAGTTGTGAGCCATCATGTGGGTGCTGGGAATTGAACCCCGGTCCTCTAGAAGAGCAGCCGGTGCTCTTAACCACTGGACCATCCTTCTAGACCCTGATCATGGTGGTTTAACTACAGCAAAAGAAAAGTAACTAACACAACCAGGTTAGTCAGAGTGCCCACCTATGACAGGTTTGTCCTAAGTGCACTCATTAGGGGGAGGCCCGCCCTGGATGTGGGCAGTGCCCTTCCTTGGGTTTGGGTCTTGGACAGAATAAACACAGAGAGGGAGCTGAGCCCAAGCCAGCAATCACAAGCTAAGCAAGCACTGTCCAGTCTTCCTCTGCTCTTGACTGTGGATGTAATGTGTCTAGCTGCTTCAGGTTTCTGCCTTGAATCCCCTACAGTGATAGACTGTAACCTGGAATCGTGAGCCAAAAGAAAAACAAAAGAAAACAAAAACCATTCTCTCCCCGTATGCTGCTTTTTGGCCAAAGTATTTTATCCCAGTAACAGAAAAGAAACGAGGACGGGCAAGAAGAGGTCATACCACAGAGCCAGGAGAAGGATGTAGTGCCAAGTTGCAGAGGCCGGGGAGGAGCATAGGCGCAGAGCAGCCACCATCAGAATGTGCAGGGAGAAGGATGAGAGAGGATGTGTCAGGGAAGTGAGCTGGCTCAGTCAATAACAGCATGGTCTTGCTGTCTTTTACAGGGTCTGACGTCTACCTTAGTGCAGTGGGAGCCACTAACTGTCCTAGTATGAAGGAAGGATATTGACATGTTTTGGGCACGAGAGTGTGTGTGTATGTGTGTGTGTGTGTGTGTGTGTGTGTGTGTGTCCGTACTCTAGGGACTGAGTCTCCTCACCCATGTACCACACAGCTTCAGTCCCGGTCCCATATTTTGTTTTCAATCAAACTTTATCCAAATGTTTCTCAAGAAAATTATGAGTTACTTCTTTTATTTCTCATTAATAATATTTTTGGGTTTTTTTATTTAATAAATTTTAAAACAAGATAATATTTCCAAAAGGAAATCGGCTTCATCCTGACTCTGACTTTCCCACCAGACGTAATCAGAATCCTCGAGGAAGTTACAACTTAGTTAAAGTTAGGACTCTGTTTGTAGTCAATTCTGTTTCCATAACACCTAACACACGGTGTCCAGCCCAAGTACAAAACATCTCAGAGTTCTTGGAGTATTCAAGTTATGTTCCTTCTGCATCACATTATATGGGATTTATACACAAAAGAAAAAAATCTGATGAGTGTAGTCAAGTTCTGTCATTTTGGTTCTGATATCTTATTTTTAACTTATTTTAATTGGCATGTGATAACTGTTTATATTTATAGGGTAGAGTGTGATGATTCAATCCATACATGCAATGTGCACACATCAAGTCAGCAGGATTGGCCTTTCCGTCTTCTTGGACATCTGTCATGTCTTTGTGTCTGGAACCTGCAAAGGCCCCTCTTCTCATTCTTCGTAAGTGTGGAGTACGTTGTGCAAACTGTATTCACCCTGTTATGTTATCGTTGCTATCTAACCGGTATCTGTTACTCAGGCTCCCTCTGCCCCACATCTCCTGCCTTCCAAAGCCTCTTTTTTATGACACGCTATCATGATATGTCTCCAGAAAGTGATTGTACGATGGAGAATGAGTGCACAGTCGTCCTAGGGCCAGTGTGGAGGAATTACAGTACCTCAAAAAGGAAATGATGTGGGTCCAGGCTCTCCAGGGGCAGCAGGGATGCAGACAGGAGGATCCGAGAAGCACAAAGCTGGAGCCAGAGGCATTCGGATAACTCCAGGCTTTGGTGGGTGGGGGTGAGGGATAATGGCGAGGAAGGAAGACCTGTTGGGAGGAGCCTAGGACAGAGACCCTTCCATTCCCCTGAGGACCACCTGTATGTCACTGGAGCTGGGGACTTTGCCATGCAGTGCAGAAGAGGTTTCATGATGAGGTCAGACCCTGGCAGCTGAGAGAATGGGGCTCTTAACACCTGCCAGATTGTTAGAACCGAATCTGTGTAGAACCCAGGCTGCAAATGAGAGGTCTTCAGTACCTGCAGCCAAGCAGGGCCTGACAAGCTGTTTCCATGGAGACACAGAGCCCTGTGCAGGCGTAGGCGGGTTGATCCATTCCAGAGCCTTGGGTCACAAGGCTGTAGCGAGCTAACAGGAAAAAGGTGTTATCGATCAGGAAAAGATGCCCCAAGTATTGGCAGCTAATTGAGGTTTTGTTGTCATAATTCTGGATTAAGTTTAACAAATCAGGATCCTGCTAGCTCCCACTTAGCAAGAGCACCAGGAAGCAGACACCAGTTCAGGCTAACTCTAAATCTGCAGACACCCAGCCCAAGCCGTTCTGTACCCTTGAGCTCTTAAGTAGCTACGCATCTCTTCCAACTGACAGAGACACAGACAGCAGCTGGGGGAGCTAATCTCCTTTTCATTTGTCATAGGAATGGCAAAAATATTCAGGAAACCTAAGCCTGACTCTGGAACAAATTCAGATGCTGACAGAGCCCCAAACTGGATATTGGGAAGCATTTTGAAAACTACTGTTCACCGAGAACACAGAGAGAAGCTTCCAGCACTCAGGAGATAGAGGTCAGGTGATGAGTGATTCATAGCTTGCTGCAGCCACGTGACATTCTATCTCAAAGCAAACACTAGCAAAAAGGAAACCAGCGGCAATGACACCACATTTGTGGTGTGTGTGTGTTAAAATAGACATAGCATGATGTTTACCTTTGGATATTTTTTGGGTTTTGGTTTGTTTGTTTGTTTGTTTGTTTGAAGGCAGGGTTTCTCTGTGTAACAGCCCCTACCTGTTCAGCAACTCAATCTGTAGACCAGACTGGCCACAAAATAAGAGATCTGCCTTTGTTTGCTTCCCCAGTACAGGGATTTAAGGTGTGTGTCACCACTGGACATTTTTAAATGTACAATTTAATGGCATAAAGTACACGAATGATCTTGGACTGGGGTTGAAGGCCATTGGCACAGCATGTGCTTAGAATATGCCAGCAGTGGGGTCCAAATAGCACAGTTTTCAAAAAAAAGTATGCTTACTGGGCTGGTGAGATGGCTCAGTGGGTAAGAGCACCCGACTGCTCTTCCAGAGTTCAAATCCCAGCTTTTTTTTTTTTTTAAAATGTGTTCCTGAATACATTTGTTAATGGAGCAGAGCCGGTTGTCTTGTTGACTTTGGGCAGTTAGTCACTGTTAATGAACGGAAATGCTACTGATCCTCACAT
>NC_034591.1:50843960-50883738 GCF_900095145.1 Mus pahari
GGTCAGAGGAGCCTGGGCTTCGTCAGTCGGCCATAGCCAAGCCTAGGAGATCGGTTGGAGGGTTATCTGGGAGTGATGCCCCCCTGTTTTGCGTAACATGGGGGCAATCAACAGCCCAATGTCCCTCTTGATGGCACCTAGGGCATGCCCCCCTCAGCTTTCGAGGATTAGGGCAAGCTTTTGCCCAATGACCTTGTCGACCGCACCTGTAACAGGTGCCCAGTGGTCTCTGGGTAGAGGACCATGAGCTTGGGATGGCAGCTGGGGCTGGTCGGACAGCCTTTGCCAGCATATTATACTTCTGCTTGTGAACCCTCTCATCTCTCCCATTTTACACTTTGAAGGCCAGCACCAGGACTTCTGCCTGTGGAGTCAGGGGTCCCCTCTCCAATTTTTTTAAGTATAGCCTTTATGTCGGGGTAGCTCTGGGAAAAGAAGTAAGTCATTAAGAGCTGTTTACCCTCTGGGTTCTCAGGGTCCACATTGGTATACTGCAATAAAGTACCTTTAAGGTGTTCTAAAAACTGAGATGGATTTTCCNGTTTATCTTGGATAACCTCTTGAAGTTTTTCAAAATTTGCCAGCTTAAAGCTGCTTTTCTCAGACCTGTCAAAAGACATATAACAAACCTGTTTCTGTCTAGAGTACCACCTGCGGAATTATAATTCCTTTGAGGATCCAGGTCAGGCACTGTCTCCGCTCCGATTGGATGTGCTCTATCTGTTTGGTGAATCTCATCTGCATGTGCTCTTGCTTGTTCCCAAACTCACTTGCGTTCCTCAAGAAGCAAATTGTTAGTAAGTATCATGTGTATATCATGAAAAGTCAAGCTGTACGACTGAGTGATATACTGGAATTCTTTGATAAAGGAAGAGGGATTAGAAATGTAGGAGCCCAATCTCTTCTCTATCTGAGAGAGTTTACATAGTGAGAAGGGGATGTGCACTCTGAACAGACCATCTACCCCTGCAGCCTCCCTTAAGGGAAGGACAGTTGCTGGGTCAGGTTCTTCTAGGGGTGGAGAGCCTTTTGGTGGTGGCCTTAGAGTGAGTGATAGGTGGTGTGAAAGTAAGTGCCAAGGTAGAATGTTTGGAGGAATCTACAGTTGGTGCAGAAGGAGGGGGAGAGCTGGGGGTGACAGGCCCTGGGGAGTCTCGTGGGGGGGAAGCCGAGGTGGCAGTTTGGGTTCTAAATGGCACAGAAGCAGGCCTACGGCAGAAAGGAAGTGGTTCATAATCTGGATCCAGTAATGTAGTATCATCCAGTGGGAGTTGTACAGGGTTCATGGCTAATAGGAGTTGAGTTGGACCGCAGGAAGAACACATAGCAGAATTGGAACGAAGATAGATGAATGATTTTGGATTTTGCATAGATAACCTCTTCCCATTTACCGGCTTGCTGGCAGTATGTATTAAGATCCCTTAAAACAACTGGGTCTAAGGTGCCATTAATTGGCCATTGAGAACCATTATCTAGTGAGTACTGAGTCCAGACTTTATTGCAAAGAGATATCAATTTTGATGCCTTTAAAGGAGGCGTGAACTTTAAGGACTCCAAGTTTTCTCTGAGGAAACGTGGTTGCCCATGCTCTGGAGGTTCCTGGTATGTTCTACCAGCGTCCTGAGAACAACTCAGAAACCAAAAAGGAAATCAGCCAGGCTAGAGTGCCNAAGTCGTCACGAGGACCTCTAGTGGCTACCCAGTAAGTACCAGACTTACTGTGGGAAGTGCTCCACCCTGGCCAGGGATTTCAGCCAACCTGCTGGGGACCCAACCTTCTGGTGGCCTGTACAGAAAGAGCAACTTCTGAGAGAGCAAGATCGTGGGCGGTGTCTCTGCTATGTCAGCTGGGGTCTAGCCTCTTAGTCCTTGGGCAGAGCTGGCTAGGCTCTNTTCCATGAACTGGAGGCTACTCCCCACTGACAGGTCCTGCCAATAGTATGCTGGTGTCTGCATGAGAGTTTTAGCGAACTGGTAAAATGGGAGCGTGGAAGCCTGGCCTATGAGGTGCGTGGAAATGGCACAGCTGACTTGGTTTAAAGTTTCTGTGCCCCAGGACAGTGGTGGGTCACGTGGTGGAAATGGCGGGAAGTTGCTCCTCCCTCCCATCCCCCCCTGGCCTTTGCTTGAGCCCCAGTTGGGTCATTTCTCAGGCAACCACTTAGGTGCTAGAATGGGGACAAAGGCTTAATAGTGGTTGATCCCTTTGACTGGGATTTAAAAACCCAGTGGGAGGTGGGGCTGTCAAGAGTTCTGGCTTGGAGAGGGGAATGGGAAGTTGCAAGCTGAGCTGCTGTGCTCAGAGAGAGCACCTGGCTACAAGGCAGTAGGAATCTTACTGTGGATGTCGTGTTTGGTACACACCGCTGCATCCACTGAGTGCCCCTCGGGCACACCAGGCGCTGGTGTGGCTGCTGTTTTTTTCTGCTTAATCAATCATTCCCGGGTTTTGGCACCAATTTTATATTTTGAGCGGATAAACCAAGCAGCAAACCAGGCCAAGGTGCTCCACGTGGGAGAGGTTTATTATGCGGGAATAGGGGAGCGGCGAAGCCGGTAGAAGGTTAGAGAAGAGGAGAAGGAGAGGGAGAGGGAGAGAGAGAGAGAGAGAGAGAGAGAGAGAGAGAGAGAGAGGAGGGGTTGGCTTCCTATTTTATACTAAAAATGATGTCACACCAGTGAGGGCGGGAACTGAGCCAAGTGGATTGTGGGATTGAAGGTCAGGTCGTTGTCCTAGCAACGCAGGTCAAGGGTCACATGGTTAGGTGGGGCTTGGAGTATCCTGGTGCTAACACCAGCAACCACATGGTGGCTCACAACCATCCATAACAAGATCTGACGCCCTCTTCTGGAGTGTCTGAAGACAGCTAAAGTGTACTTACATATAATAAATAAATAAATCTTAAAAGAAAAGAATTTTTATTAAAAAAAACTATGCTTACAATTTTGTGCATCCTTCATTACTATTACTTCCATAATTTTATTTTGGTTAAGTCGCAACTCTCCATTAAACTATACATCAGTTCATTTTGTGTTACTATAACAAAATACTGGAGGCAGGATATTCTGTATTATTTAGCACAGGGATCTAGTTATTCAAGAGCATGATACTGGCATCTGCTTGGTCTGTTGGACCTCATTGTAGATGGCTTCACAATAGTGGGTGTGCATGTAGAGGAGGTCACATGGCAAGGTGGGATTCAGTAAAGCAGGATCAATCTGCTTACATGGGAAATATCCCTATGTTCTGATTATTTGTTGGTAGGCCCCACCACCTCAATACCACCACACTGGGAACCAAGCCTCCAGTGCTATGCCCACTCCAGTGAAGTCTGCTTGACAGGCCGAAAGGCCTGGAAGCCCTCACGAGGCAAAGAGTTTGAAGGAAACTATGCCTCCTGGAACCTTGGCATTCCCATAACTCATATACTCAAACCCTGTCCCCTCATTAGTCTGGTGTATGAGTCCATGTGCTCTCTTTCATTTTTATTTTATTATTAGTGCCTTTAAAGATTGATTTTTGACATATAACTAAGCCTCCACCGTGTTCCAAGGGTTCCTAGAAAATCCTTGAAGCGGGACAGTGAGCTTGGAATTCAGTAAGAATGTTACCTATTCAGTAACATTCAAATTCACTTCTAGTAGAGACACTGAAACTAATTAGTCATTACAAAGAACAGAGCTGGAAAAGCTCAGGGCTAGTCTGCATAGTGATTACTTAGGACAATAGCCGAGTCACACCCAAACACAGGAATACACAATTGCCTTGGAAATAGGTGGGTTTGATGCAACTTTCTTCACTAGGCCCAGAGGAATAGCATTAATCAAGTATTTACTAAAGAACCCCTGGTGGTGGGTTTAACAATAGACTAGCATTGCATCAGAGCATTCACCTGGCTCCATTTTAATTGATAAACATGGCCTGGTCCCCACCATCTTTTGATGTATACATCCCTTTTGTTTTGTGTCACTGTAACTTGGCAGATGTGTTTACCTGGCTTTTCTTGATTTTCTTCTGTATAAAAAAATCTGGTGTTCATTTGGACATTACATTCAGATCCAGCACACTCTCTCGTGTCTGTGTCTGTCTGTCAATTCTTGCTGACTCTATGCCCGTCTGTCTGAGACTCTGATTCCCACGGATTGAGGGGGGCTGACTGAGGCCAAGTCCTTGGCACTCGAGTATATGAGTGATTCTACAGGAAACAACCGATTATATAGCATGCCTTAAAGATATTGAACAGTGTGGCCTTCCTGCAGAGATTTCTGCTGGCAGAATGATGGATAGTGTGACTGTTAATCTTAGTTGGTGGGATTTAGAATCAGCATGGCTCTGCCAGTGAGAGGTTATCTAGATCAGCTTTACTGAGGGGAAGATTCACCCTCAAGGCAGGTGGTACCACCCCAGGGGCTGGGATCATCTGAGGCTAAACACAGGCATCCATCTGTCTCTGCATTCTGACTGTGGGTGCAGTGGGACCGCCCACCTCAAGCACCTGCTGCTGCGCCTTCCCGTCCTTGTGGACTGTGTCCTTTAGAACTGTAAGCTCTTCCTTCATTAAGTTGCCTTTACGTTTTGTCACAGTAATGAGCAACTAATACAGTTAGGTCACTGCTGGTGAGAAAACTGGGTTGAGCTTGTTTTGGTCAGTTGCTATTATTTCAGACATGGGGTGACAGGTGTTCTCATAAATGTCCTTTTACAATGGGTGACCTTGATAAACCTGATCTCGGGAGGAGATTGATTTTAACTTCTTAAACTGATGGAAGCGACTCCTTTTGTCTGCAAGGTATTTGAAAGGCTGTAAGCAACGCTAAAAAGTCAGTATAAATTATGTCCAGGCCATGGGGTCTTTGCAGAGTCTTGTTAAAGGCAAACTAAGTTCTAAAATTAGTGGGATGTAATCATGGGAGGAACTATCTAGGAACCAGCTTCAGTTTAAATGACAAAATAATGTTAGTGCTTGAGAGAGAACATACATTTTTATACTTTAAATTTATTCTTCAAGAATTTCATACATGTATACAATGTTTTGAACATACCCATCCCAGCCCTCCCCCTCCAAATCTCCTCAGGACTCCCCAACAGTTTCTCCTGCTGACTAAACATCTTCCTCTTGGTTTTTTAATAACCCACTGAGTCAAGTTACTGTTGCTCTTATACATCTACATATGAAGACCAGAAAAGAGCAAATCATGTATCTTATCACCATAGAAAAATGACAGTTGCATTAAGTAATTCATGTTTACCAGTTCAGTTTGGCTATTTTGTAATGTGTATATATTACAAAGATTATATTCCACATAATAAATATTTGTAATTATTCATTTGGTACTAAATATATTTTACCTTAAATATTTTGATAATCTCATAAATGAGTTCTGAATCTACATTATTTCCACCCCTTTCTCTCTCACTTCTAGTGCCTCCTGTACCTTCCACTCTCTCACAAATTCATGACCTATTCTTTATTCTGCATATGTAACTTTATATTATGCATGCACGATATACAGATACACATTCATAGGACTTACTGAGTACGTATAGTGTTGCTTGTATATACATGTGTTTAAGACTGACTACTTGGGATGGATAACCTATCAGATCATGAGACATTATTTAAATGTAGAAGACTAGATACTACTAGACAATCAAAATTTCCTAATTTTCACAAATTAAAACCTCATGGATCTGTGGCTTTGCTTATTTGTCCAACAACAAGATCGATGTGTTTAGAATATTGTCTTATTTACTATTCCCTGTTGCTGTGGTAAAATATCCTGACAAAAGCAACTTCAGGGACGAGGGGCTTATTTTGGCTCACTGTTCAAGTACACAGTCCATCATGGTGGGGAAGTCAAGACAGCAGGAGCTTGACACAGTTGGTTCTCTCATATTTACAATTAGAAGCAGACATTGATGGATGCTTGTACTCAGTTTCATTTTCTCATTTCATTCAGTTCAGAACCCAGCTTAGGGAACAGTGCTACCCACAGTGGTCTTCTCACCTCAACTGATCTAATCAAGAGTGTCTCCCACAGGCATGCCCAGAAGCCCATCTTCCAGGTGATTCTCAATGTCTGCAAGCTGACAACACTAACCCTCACAATCATCTAGACCAAGGCTCAGTCTGTAGTTCATAGCTCCTAAGTAGCAGGGGCTACTTTAATCCCTAAAGTTCAAGCAGACACCTCAAGGATATATGGTGCTAATAACAAAAGAGAAGGAACAGGACTGATTTGATGAGAACTGGTCTACTGTAAAAATCCAATCTAAGTCTCACACCATGTTTTGGGAAACTTAGTGAGAAATACTTTAATAAACCATTCCCGAGAACTCAAGTAAGAGGGGGCTGACTGCCTCATGTACCATTACTCTAAACACCAGGAAGACATTTAGGAGTTCGTAGATACTCTGGTTTGTTTTGGTCAGTATCTGTGGTATTCTGTGCAGTCCTCAAGGCCTGTTCATTTGGTCTGGGATGTCAAGCGTACTTTGTCTCCAAATCCACTTCCATTTATCAGAGCCTGAACCCTGGAGGGAAGCGCAGGAAGACATTATTAGCAGTCAAGACAATGTTTATAGCTATTAAGATCCTATTAGGAGGCAATTTCCAGAGTGATGCTGTGAGGAGCTGTACAGTCCCCTGTCACCAAAACATTCATATTGTGAAAGCAATCATTCAGAGTCTCTGGAAGGTTTCCTAAGGGTGTATGGCAAATAATCATTTATTTAAGAAAATCTACTAAAGTTCAGCCAAAGAGGGAGTTTACGGCATCTGAACCACACGCTGCTGCTCCCTCCCTCCCTGCCACCTGTCCAACCTAGGTTGTTGTGAGTTCTAACCTGCCCAGGAAGTCAGGGCTCTTGTTAAGCAAGGTCTACAGTATCTTATTCTTGACACATCCTTACTGTAGGTGCTAAATTCCACCCTATTCTCCAAAAAGTGCAGCCAAAAGGTGCACTTCATTTCTGTCTAAGCCTCCACTTAGGTGAGGGGGTCTCAGAAAACTGGTACCAATTGCATCCACACTACGTTGCATGTGATAGGGTCTCTACAAAGAAAAACCAAAACCCAAACCAGAGGTTACTGTTCCCACCCAGTGCTCTTTTCATAGAGCGGGGCCATTGGTCCAAGAGAAATGGAAAATGGACAGTGAGTACCCGGGTCCCAGAGGAGAGTCCTAGAGACTTCGTGTAAGGAAAGGGGCAGGTTATAAGGACAGAGAGCACTGGTGAATGGAAGCTAACTGTGTTTGGAAGAGGGTATGGAGTTCACCCTGAAGTCAGTTCTTAGAACAATAAAGACTTATGTAATGAGCAACAAGGTGGGAATTGGTGGCTCCACAAACTTTAGGTTGGTCGGTTTACTAGAGAAAAAAAGGGAAAGAAAGAGCCTTCACGGCTCAGGACAAATCTTGAAGACTGACCTCAAAAACAACTGCAAAGGTGCTTGCAGGTAGGTGGATCAACGTGTGGAGCAACTTATGCTCCAGAGCATTGTGGGAAAGGACAGTGCAATGAGATGGTAAGGTGTGGAGCCTAATAGCTGGAGATCATCTCACTAGAGGCAGAAACCTGAAAGGAAAAGGAAAGGGACACAAAGGGAGGGAGTGATGGACAGACAGACACGGTCAGATGTCCTGAAAGCACCACCATCCTGGAGTGACTGAATATAGACCTTCTGACAGTAACACCAGAGGCTTTGCTCCATGGAGACAATGCTTACCCTCACCCAAAGAGTCCAGCCACTTCACCAAAGAAATGAATGATCGTAAGCTTTATATCAAAAGAGTCAGTAATCAGCCTTGGTACAAAATACTATTGAAACCAACTAGTTTGTAACCGCAAAACCAGAAAGGGTAATATATGTCTCATATACACTGAGGCAACAGGAGTCGATGACAACTGCTTAGAAGGTGGGGCAGAGTTGGACTTAGATGAAGACTTCAAGGCAGATGTTATATGTTCAAAGATCAAAGAAGACTGTGCTTGCAGAAGAGAGGGAGAGAGAGCCTGAAGACAATGTCTCACTAGGTAGGAATCATCAGTGCTAGTGAATTGTCAGTATAAATGTAAAGACAGGAATTACTTTTAAAAAAGAGGAATTGTAGAATTGAAAATACAGTAACTGAGAAGAGAAGTGCCCTAGATGCTGATGCCATTGGATTACACAGTTAAATGGGAAACTTTCTGTGCAATTAACTACATTAAAAAAAAAAAGTGTACCAGAAGTTTAAAAATCATGGTAAATTGCTGTAAGTATATCAACATATGCATGTTGGGGCCAGGATTTGGTGAGGGAATGGGCAAACACACCTGAAATTTTGTGAAATGCATCCATCTGACAAATGCAGCCTTCTGACACTGTGACATGACATTGTCATCTATAAATGTGTTGGGATGCTTTTATAACCAGCCAGGGAACACATGAGGACATGCTTCCATTAGAGGAATCTGCACATTTCAAGATTTCAAGTAAAATTTTTTACCCAGAAAGACATTGTGTAATTATTAAAGTGAGTTGTGTTTTATGTCAAAGTTACAGCTGTTTGTGTGGATGAAGAGCTTTGTAGATTTTATCAGTGTGGGACAGGGGAAAGCCGTCAGTTACACTCCCCAGAGACTTACTCTAACAGCAATATGTGTGGTGAGTTTTTCCTTCCCTTCCCTTCTGTTCTGAGATCACTGCTAGCCGGGATTTGGTACACGTGTGTCCATGGAAAGGCCTGAGGTTGGAGGTGAAGCGCGTGACCGCCTGGAAGAGATGTGACATAGTGACTTGCGTGTGGCATAGTGATTCTTTAAAGGAAACTGATCTGCAGGGTGCCTTGGAACAGTCTGTTCCCTCTCTGTTAGTTCCCAGAAGTGCAATGGTCTGATCTTTTCAGTATAATTAACTTGCTCAACCCTTGAAGGAAGTTGTGGATAGTTAAGGCGCTAGTTACAGCTAAGGGCAGCAACTCTGCTTACAGACTCAACACATAGGCTAATGTTGGGCTGAAATCTTCCCTCTACCCTTTAACTTTTCCTCTTTGAATTTGAAATGAATGCAAATGCTGTGTGGACCTACATTGTCCTGCCCAGTATTTCCACCTGGAGCATCTGGAGAGGGCTCTGTCCTGCCCTGCTCTCTCCCGTGCAGTCAGACAGGGAGTACCCGGTGAACACACAGCATCTATCGTGCAGACCAAATGCTTGCAAAACCTTTGCAATATAGTCTTCATGTTCCTCCTTTCCAAAGGAAGATAAGCTTATGTGTATCCTTTAAATGACATTTATAGGTGGCCTGAATATTTCAACATTCAGTTCTGAAAGGTGAGGTGAACTGCCAACTCTACTATCACGCCTAACAAGAGCCACACAATTTTTAACATCATTAACTCTCTATCTACATTTTGAATCTCCTTATCTGACCACTAAAATATTCTTTTTTAAATTGTAGTAAATTGTATGTAATCTAAAAGCTCCCTGTTTTACCCAGACAGTTCAATGGCATTAAGCACCTTGAAAATACCATGTAATACCGCCTCTATTTCCAAACGGTAACTGTACCCACAAAGAGTAATTCCTAATTTTTTCTTCCCTCTGAATAGCTTACTATTCTATTTAACACACACAAGGTCACATATTTCAACCAGGTGACTTAAGACTCTTTGTCTCTGGCCTTGTCTCCTCATTCCACGTTCACATGCATTGCATTCTCATGACATCAATTTCTTGTTGAGTCCCATCTGATCGTTCCATGGAATGTCCCGTGATCTCTATTATCTGATTGCTTCTTTATGCCACCACTAAACCTGTTCTCTGTGTTTCTTGTAAACTGGAAGTTAGAGCTAAAGGCACAATAAAAGTCAGGTACACACTTGGGTAGAGTTCTCTGGGTAATTCTATGTGGTTCCTACTATATCATTATTATAGGTCAAACATAATTTCTAGATGTCTCACAATTGATGAGGCTAATACTGAGTCTCTGGGTTAAGGAGATAGTAGCTTATTAGATAGGTTTTGAAAGATGAGATTTGATGATTGCATTGAAAAAAAATTAAATTCTGCATTAAATACTCATGTCGAGAGCTGTGGGATTTGCCTGGCACCTAAGATATAGTCTTTATCTTAGAGAGAATAGATGGATAAGCGGTATGTGGTGATATAGACCTGAAATCCCAGCACCTGAGATGTGGAAATGGAAAGAACTGGAGTTCAAGAAAACAACTTGGCTATGAGAGAACATTGTGAAAAGCAAACAAAGAAACAAACAAACACAGAAGGCTGAGGAAGAGGAGAAAGGATACACACACACACACACACACACACACACACTCACTCACACGTATGTATATACCCATACACAGAGAGAGAGAGAGAGAGAGAGAGAGAGAGAGAGAGAGAGAGAGAGAGAGACACTAAGGCATCACTTTCTGAAGTAGACACCATACTGAAGCTCCAGTTGGTCCCAGTGGGAGCTGGGGAATCAGCACAGAGCAGGAACTATGAGGTCTGGGAGGGACTGTGTGTACTTTGGCTCCTCAGAAGGTTCCCCCGACCTGGTCGTTAACCAGAATTTGACCATAGACAAAATACTTTTTTTTTATTTTACTTTTTGCTAATTCTTAACTAATGACAGTACACTTAGGGAATTCGGGTATTAGAGAACTGTTTCTGCAAAGTTCTAAAATAAGTGTGGCCCCTCTGCCTTGACAGATCACATTGTGTTCTGGAATTTAGAAATTAAGGAAGCACTTGTATTTGAATAGCAAGTAAAGAGATTTTCAGTTGTTTCCTATGCACCACCGATTTTAGAACAAGGGGAAAATATATACCCGTTCTTCCTCGTTCATCTCTTGACTGTTAGCTGCTGGGAGAGCTGTCTCAGTGAACTTTTGTAGAATTAAGAACTTCATTGTTGTTTTAAAACTAAAAATTCTGGATCTCCCTAGGGGTTGGGGAGGGGAACAAGTTTTGTTTTGTTTTGTTTTGTTTATCTCCAAATAAATACTTTGTTTCAGAGCAGTTAAATCCTTATGTCAGCTAGCCTCTGCCAGGAGGTTGCCCTGGATCTCTGGATCCCTGGGGGCCCCCTTTGGTTACTATTGTCTATCTGTTTCTATGTTCTCATTTGGTTTTGTTAGGTTGTTTTTGTCAGCTAGGCGGTTGTTGTGAGTTTTCTGCGCAGAGGAACAGAGTTAGACCTTGAGATACTGGTTAGGCTTGTATTTTTTTAATTTGCAACTAGAGTTATGCCGTCTACCTTCTTTTCCATGCCTTGGGTAACTTTTAAAGAATATTGATTCAACAAGTTACTAACCAGATAGAAAAGTTGTTTTGTTGGGGTTTTTTGTTGTTTATTGTTTTGTTTTGTTTTTGTTTTTGTATTTTAGATTCTCTTTGAGGGACTAATCCCTTGTAAGTAGCAATCCAATGGGTTCTGCCTGTCCACACATCTCATGTCTATTTAGGACTGTTAATTGATGGGTGTTAATTGTTGGGAGACTACCCAGCAAGGCCCCATAGTCTAAAGCTTGCTTCCTTTTTTGTCCTCCCCTGTTAGTGCTCCCCCATACTCCTCCTCCTGCCTCCGCCCTTCTCCCGCTCCATCAATGCAGTGGACTGGTGTGCTCCCCTGATTCTCCTTATTTCCACTAGCAAACTTTGTTTTCTAGAAGGTTCCTTCTGCTTCGCATCAGCCTGTGGTTATGACACTCACTGGAATCAAAGGAATGGAAGACTCCCAGGGAGGGAGGGACAGGCTGTGCCTGGGTCTAGGTGCTGAACTGCCCTCTGGCCAACTTCCATCCGTTTTCAGCTGCCAGCTGCAGTTTCTAAGCCAGGTTCTCCAGACTCTCAGGGTTCTATGAGGGTTGTATCAGAAGCATGCGAACTGTATCCAGTACTTTAAAATGCCTGCGAGGTTTTATATATCACCCACATCAAAGCTGGAAGAGCTTGACTGGAAAAAACGAAGAATGTCATCCTTCGATGGGAGGGGTGGGTACGAGACTGGAGGGTGTGGAGACAGTACACCAGGTAAGCTCACTGCGAAAGCCATAGCCCACATGAAGAAACCAACTGTTGTGTAGCCTGGTGTAGGGTGTCCGGGGCCAAGAGCGGTCCTACAGGTCTATAGTCCTAGCACTAGGAAAGCTGAGTTCGGAGGACAACTGAGTTGGGAGGACATTGCATTCAAGGTTGAAACTTTTTAGTAAGATCCTGTCTGAACAAAACAAAATAGGGATGAGGATGTGGCTCCGTTGGTCGAGTGCTTGCCTAGCATGAATGAAGCCCCAAGAAGTCCTGGGTACCATTGCCAATGTTGCTTGGTGGGCATGGTGGCACATGCTTATTATAGTCCAGCACTTGGGAGGGAGCAGCTGGAGGACTGGAAACTCAAGGTTATTCTCAGCTACATAGCAAGTTCAAGGCTACCCTGGGCGACATGAGACTGCCTCAGAAACCAAACCAAAAGAAAACCACCACCACCACCAATACCAATACCAATACCAATACCAATACCAATACCAATTCCAATACCAATACCAACACCGATGATGATGATTCTTATGTAATTAAGTGTATAAAATAAAGAGTATAAGTGTAGAAACAAGGCCAACTAGAATTGAGCTTCCAGTAAGAAGACTTGGACAATTTACCTAAGCATCTCTGGACCTCATTTTTTTCATCTATAACATAAGGCTGATATTTTCTTTCTGTGATTATCTCAACTAATATGTGTTACCCATTCATTGAGTGCCTACAACAAAACTACAACCTACTTTCTTTATAAATGTAGTTTATTTATAGATAAAAAATCTATAGTTAAGCTTCCCCCACCCCCTGTATGTGTGTGTGTACATGGCTGCATCAGACTCCTTTAATATTCATTTAAGCCAGGTATATATTTAACAATGATTCTAACGTGGTGGAGGTTGAGGCAAGATACTCCCAGTTTAGGGCCAGTATGATATACACAGGAAAACCATGTATCAGATAGATAGATAGATAGATAGATAGATAGATAGATAGATAGAGTGAATGAACAAAGAAACAATGAGAAAGAGAAAACAAGGAAGAAATAAATAAATAAAGAAAGAAAGAAAGAAAGAAAGAAAGAAAGAAAGAAAGAAAGAAAGAAAAAGAAAGGAGGAAGAAAGGAAGGAAGGGAGGGAGGGAGGAAGGAAGAAGGAACTAAATGTTTACTCCCAGGGCTCTGACTAGGAATGGCAGGGAGGTCCCATGCCCTCTGTGTTGACACAGGGCCTTATGCTGGAGACAGTTCTCCTGACCACACTGCACTTGCTGAAGCTCGCCTGTTCCACTACTCAATCCCTTTGTGAGCTTTTTGCTATTATCTTAATTAACATTTACTCATTGTGACTGTGTTTGCATGTGTGAGTATTGTGTGTGATATGTGGGTGCAGACTGTGGTGCAGAGATGGAATTCTGAGGACTCTGTGGCACTGGGTTTTCCCTGCTACCTTTACATGGGCTCTGGGGACCCCACGCAGGTTAGGAGGCTTGTGCAGAAAACACTTATCCATTGTCACATCTTGTTATCCCTCCTCTTGCTCCCTCTTTAGTCTAAGGCCCAGGCTGTCCCAGAACTCACTGACTTCCTCCTGCTTCAGCCTGTCAAGTGCCTGAATTACAGCCATGAGCCTCTAGCTCTCTCTGATTTTGACACAACCCTGGTGACAGTTGCCTGGATACTTATAGACTTAGGATTAAGAGTGGGAAGGAAGCAAGATGCAGATAAAGTCCATGAAAAAGATGCCACAAGAGAAGAACATTGGAGCCTAAGTTCTCAGCCTCAGAACACAAAGCCACACCTGTCTTCCCAGAGGAACAATGCATTCCGTCCTTCTTGGTCCAAAGGGACTCTTGTAAGAGCTTGCTTCTCTATCTCTTACCTCATCTTTCCCCGTTCCCTGTACCCTGAGCCTCTGCTCTCTCAGAGTTCATCCCTCTCTCTCACTTACCTGAGAGAGAAAGGCCAGTTACCACCTTCCACTCAGCAGGTCAGGTAAGCTCTGAGAAGCAGGACCTCACTAGCATTCTCTGGAGCCCTTGCCACCGCCCTCTAGAGTCTTGGTAGACCACCACTCCAGAGATGACTCCCACACTCCAACTTTGAGCTTAGTGTTCAACAGTGCAGGCAGGATAGTGTTGGAGCTTGTGCTCCGATCTAAGCCGAGTTGATCCTTTATTATTTGAAAGACTGTAACAAGTTTGTTTTTTAATGTTTTCCGTCAGCACATTATTATTTATTGTTCTTAATACCTTGAGGCTACTTGAAGACAGACTTAAATCTCAAAGTTGGTAAGTAAACAAATGTTTCCTCATAACATCTTCAGGCAAGTACCCAAAGGTCTCATTTTCAACATGATGTTTGGGTCCCCTAATTGTCCTTTAGGACTGTGCCTAACCACATCTTATAATCACTTAAAAAATAATACACTCTTGGACATAAAGTTGCTTAACAATTTATTTGTTCTTCTTAATCAGCATGTTCAGACAAAATAAAAAACAAAGGCAGAAACAAGTAGGATTAAATATGGCTTTATTTAGACTCTAAATAATATGAAATCAATCGGTCATGTTGGGGATTCACGTGGCCGCTGTTTGGCGATGGCTGCTTACTGTTCTCAAGGGTATAAACATGTCCAGGGGGGCACTTAATGGTTTGGGTAGAGGAGCACAGGTAGTCTCTATGGTCCCATAGGAATGTCTAAGGCCTCTAGATTTTATTCCGGAATCTGGCAGATACTATAACATTTAATGTTGATGTTGGTACCAAATACCTTCTCTTAGAAAATAAAAAGATTTATTTCATGTGTATGAGTGTTTTGCCTGCCTGCATGTAAGTGTACCATGTGCATACCTGGTGCCCATGGAGGCCAGAGGGTGCCAGATGCCCTGGAATGGGAGCTATACCCCATGTAGGTGCTGAGAATACTCAGGTTTCCTGCACCAAGTGCTCTTGGCCCCTGAACCAGCTCCCCAGCCGTTGGACTACTCCGTTTGTCTAGATTGTCTGAGGCCCCAGAGACTTACTCCTCTCTCTTCCTACCATGACCCAGAGGAAAGTTGGGAAATAGGGTCCATTGGTCAGATTACAGCAACTGATCTTCAAGTTTCAGTGAGTTGACCCAGTACCAGTGTACCACCATTCTCATAATCCGGTATGACTTAGAAGAGGGGCTATCTAGTAACTCAGGGACACAGACTTCTTCCAACCTGTGGCTCCATCTTCCCCAAGGTTACTTGCATTCAGCCAGTGGGGCAGGAGGCCTTTAGAGAACAGCCCCATAGGGATCTGTATAATGACAAGGCAAGGAAGTTGGCACCCATTAGCATCTAATTACCAACAGTGGTCAGTGACCCTGACCAACTTCCAGAGAAGTTAGGAAGGGTAGGCAAAAGCTGAATTCCTAACTCTTATCAGTTTCTGCCACAGAGGGTTTCTCAGGCAAGCATATCGTCTTGACCTTCTATGTAGCCCAAAACAAGTGTCCATATAAATATTCTACCATTTTTGGTTCATTCTACACTGAGACCATACACTTGTCTCTTGGTCATTTTAGGGAAAAATATATATTCCAACATCAGCATCTATCTCATGATTACTGTGAATCAGTTCAAATGGGAACTTACTTGTTTTTTCATAGGCCTCTCTACAGCTTCCAGATACCTGGACTAAGATGGCATAGAGATGTTGGCTGTGAAATGCTCTTGGGTTTGCACCTAGCTGCCTTTACCTGATGATCCCCATAGAAACGCTAGCTTGGGATCTGCATGAAGCCACATAGATTATCTAGCCAAACAAAGACCTAGGAGAATATAAAGGTGTTATGAACAATTAAAGAATTACTCTCATATCCATATTAGTGCAGTGGGGCTACCATAACGAAACCCTGTCAGTTGAATGAGTAACAGACATTGTGTCTCGCCATTTTGGAGGAGGAGAACCCAGCAACTTTGGTGTCTGCTTTCTGGGTCAAGAGTAGAACCTTCAGGGCTGGAGAGGTGGCTCAGCGGTTAAGAGCACTGACTACTCTTCCAGAGGTCCTGAGTTCAATTCCCAGCAACCACATGTTGGCTTATAACCATCTGTAATGGGATCCAATGCCTTCTTCTAGTGTATCTGAAGAGAGCAACAGTGTACTCATATAAATAAAATAAATAAATCTTTTAAAAAAAAAGAATGGAACCTTCTCAGTGGGTCTACATGTGACCCAAGAGGTGAGTGGGTTTCTTTAGGGAGCATTCTTAAAGAGCCCTAGACCTGGGAGCTAATCATCTCCCCCAAACTCCTATTTCTAGATACCATTTTAAGGAACAGAGTCTGATGTATGAATTTGAAGGAGACAAAATATTCAGGTCATTCCAATACCTCTTCAAAAAATATTTTCACGTGTTTAGGAGGCTGTGATAGGAAGACTGTGAGTTAGCTTGAGGCTAACCTGGACTCCAGAAGCCATACCCTGTCTCAAAAAAATTAAAATTGTGTTTATGTTTGTCTTCTTCTCAAGCAGCATACTTTTTGTAGTCTCGGCTCCTTCATCATCAGGAACCGTTCTTCCTGTTTCTCTCATTAACCAATTTACAAAGGCCTTTTCATAGTTCAGCCAGTTTAGAGACATCCATGTATCCTCATCTACTTCCTCTGAGGCTTTAGCGTCCTCAAGTAATGTTTACTCATTTCCTATATAAACAGGGTAATGACGTGGATCTTGTGAGCTGATGCTGATAGGTCTTGGTGTGCACTATGGGCTGTTTTTCTAGTGTTGGTGACTTTTTTGCTGGTTAGTCTAGACTTTGCATTTATAATCAAGTTATACCTTTATATGACTTACCTGGTTAAGGGTACAATCTTCATGGATGTATGTGTTCATTTCTTTATGCATTCAGCCATTTCAAAATATTTACTGAGTGCATGTCGTGGACAGTGTGTTAGGTACTGGAGACAGGACAAAGAATAATAGGTATAAGGTCTTTGACCCCCCCCCATGGAGGTTACTTAGAAAAACATTTCCTAAATAGATAATGCTCATATTAGCTATAATTGTTATGCTTGTATGTAAAACTTATTTTCTTCTTAATCTTGGATAATATTGAATTTTTTTTCCTTTCAAGTGAGTCTGTTCTGTAAAATCAGTTTCTTCCCTTAAAAAAGTAATTATTAATTGTTCCTTCCATTCATTTAAAGCATTTATTAATCTACTCAGTCAATATAAAACTACTCTTCAGTGTCTTTGTCAGCGTCTTTGCTAAGCTTTCAGAATACAAACATGACGTGACAAGATGCCCCCCTGCAAGAGTCACATCTAAGCATGATGGTTGTGTGCTGTGTTTGTGACGAAACTTCTATGAGAAAATGTGTAACAGCAGCAACATAAAGAAAGAGGGTTTTGTGTTGGCTCAAAATGAGGATGCAGTCCATCATAGTAGAGAAAGCATGGCGGCATGGGTGTGACGTCACCTACATCCACAGTCAGGAAGCAGAGGGAGAGGAATACCTGGGCACTGCTTGCTGTTCCCTTTTTATTCACTTGAAGACTCCAGCCCATGATATGGTACCAGTCACATTTAGGGTGAGTTTTACTAACCCCAAAAGAAAGTTTTCAGGAAGACACACCCAGAGATTTGTCTTCTAGGTAATCATAAATTCAGTCAGCTTGACAATGAAGGTAAACATAATCAATCTATCCTGTGCCACTGTGATACCTCCAAATATCAATTAAAGTCCTAATAGTCTACCCCTGGCCAAGAAATCTAATTTTCATCTCATAATGCAAAATGCATTTAGTCTGTCTCTAACATTTTCCAGTCCAAATGCTGTCCAAAAGTCCAAAATTCAAAGACTTTTCTAAGACTTAAGGCAATCGTTCACTGTGAGCTCTACAAAACAAAATCAAATATCATACCTCCACTACAGAATTGCACAGAGTAAATACTCCCATTCTGAAAGTGAAAGATAGGCCCACGGCAAGAAAAGATTGGACCAAGGAAATATTAGAACTCAGCAGGCAAACATCAAACCTGAAACTCCATGTCTAGCATTTTAGACTTATTGACAAAATGACCTTGGGCATCCTCTCTGCTGTATAAAACATATGTGAACTCTTTTTCAGCTAGTTCCACTCTGTGTCTAAAGCTTTCTTTGGTCTTGGCATCTCCAGCATCCTAGGGTCTCCATAGCTACTTGGGCTTCACGTTCACCTTCATGAGATGACCTTTATGACCTCCTTGCAAGGACTCTGATGTTACTACACATTGGCCTCAGTGGCTTTCTGGAACCCTGGCGCAAACTTCCATAGCCCTGTAACTTTTATAGCTTTTATATACTTCAAGTGTTTGTAAAGCCTAAACCATGTGGTCGACCCTGAAACTTCCATTGTCAACTCGAGATAGTCTGGCTATCCTTTATCACGTGTAGTGACCTTTTTGTGCCTTGGTGGCCTATCCAGAGAAAACATTTCCCTTGTAGCTGTTTTCCAGCAGGGACACCTTCACTGGTATTCTTAGTTCAGACTTTATTCTTTAAAATTAATTTTCAGTTTCACAAACTGGAACCTTCTCTTGGTGGAACATTTCCCTCTGGGCACTGTGTCTGTATGGACACAGCATAGTGCGCAAGGCTTCTTTTCAAAGTTCCTGACTTAGCACTGCTTTTTTCTGTGCCTACCTACCTTAAACTTGCACACGAACCTTTTCTTGCCCAGCTGTTCCTTTTTGTGTCATTTTACCTGTTCTCATCATAGTTGTAAACAGAAACAATGAGCCTTAGTAACTGTGCCATGGCTTAAATGCTATCTTGTCTTGAAGCAAATTAGCCCATGACATGTGACTTCAGCCTTACTTGAGTTCTTAGGACACAGGCAGAATGAATCTAGATATTTATTTATTTATTTATTTATTTATTTATTTATTTATTTATTTTTGCCAGACTGTAATGTGAAGCATTTCCAGCCCAGGTCCCAATGATGCCCTTATTCCCTCTCAAACCTCAGGAGCTGAGCATCTTCTGTCTACATTTCTTCCAGCATTCTGGTCTTCTACATCCCTGCCAGAATGGGTCTTTAAGCTGTGCCCATGGCAGTCTAGGGCTTCTCTTCCACAGCTCCAAACTCTTTCACATTCCCCACCCCCCACAAATTCCAAAGGCCTACCAACCACAAGGTTACTGCAGCAGCAACCCTACTTCTTAGTATAAATTTACCTTGTTGTTAAGTTTTCTGGTTGCCATGACCGGGTTTCCTAAAGAGACTTAAGGAAGGAAGGGTTTGTTCTGATTGACAGTTTAAAGGTGTGGTCGGTCCATCTTGGCAGTGAAGGAATGTCAGGAGGAGCATGAAGTGGCTGGTCAGTTGCATATGCAGTCAGGAGTGTTTGCTGTTTCCTTTTAAACTCTGCTGCTTCTTGACACAGTACTACTACCTACATTAAGGGTAGGCCTTCCACTTTAGTCAAACCTTTCTGGAAAACAGCATCACAGATATTGTCTCATGGGTAATTCTAAATTCAGTCAGGTTGATAGTGAGGATTGATTACCCATGCACATCCACAATGCCAGCACCTGGGAGGCAGAGGCAGGAGGATTGCAAGTCTGAAGCCAACATAGACTTCATAGTGATTTCCAGAGCAGCCTGGGCTACCTAGAGAGCCTGCCTTAAGTAAGGATGGAAGAAAGGAAGGAAAAGAGGGAGGGAGGGAAGGATTCAGTCCATCTCACTGAACAGACTGTCCTGCACATCACACAGAGCTGTATGACAAATGCCACAGTGGTTGAAAGGTCCACGGTGTAGTGGGACTAGGAAAGTGAGGGCCTCAACCTGTCCAGACAAGGAAATGTCACAAAGGAAGCAGCACGTGGGCTGATGTTTGAGGGGGATGAGCCCTTCCTCAGGAAGCAAGGCAGGAGCAGACCAAGATCTGCTCTCCTCCCTCCACAGCACCACACTGTAAAGGAAAGATGAAAAGCCCCCCCCCCCCCGACCAATTTTTAAGTTCCCATGGTTGATTCTCACTTAAGGAGCATGAGCAGACGTGTGTGCACCTTGTCCTCACTAGGGCTGGAAAGGGAACTCAGAAGAAACCTGGAGGGATTGTTACACAATAAAGGCATCACCTTCTATTTTGTTAATCTAATGATGTATCACAGTATGCTTGTTAGCGAGCTCTGCCTTTATTAGTACAAGACAGTGAAGCACAGGTAAGCACATGAAAAGGGTCTGACACACGATGCATGCTCAGGGTGGCACCAAGGGCATGGTGAGGAAGTAGATACAGTGTAGTGACGCTAGAGCATAACGTGGGTGATGGGGAGGAGTGAGGGACAATAGCCATGTCCCCACCGCAAGCTCTGAATACCACACTGGAGATTTATCTTTAATCAAATGCAAAGGAAGTCACCTAGGAATATAGAAAGGAGGAGAGCGTGGGGTTTGAAATAGTAGAACCTGTGCAAAACACTCAAGAACCTGCCTTGATTCTCATCGCATGAAAGGCACCAACCCGAAGAGGAACAGTAACAGGATTTTACAGCCAGCAAGCCTCATAGCCTGGCTGAGTCTCATTAAACAAATCAGACCCACAAGTACCTTTGCCAAGATCACCCAGCTAAATGCCGGCAGGGCCAGAACGGAAGGAAAACTGCTTTGTCACCAGCCCCACACATCGCTCCTCCCCCAGTACCACAGAGCTTCAGAGCAATGGAGAGCAGCTGCCTTGCCTGCTTTTAGGTTCCGTAATGAAGACATCAGGGATTTGGAGGCAGAATCTTTTCCATGGAAGGCCATCTTTTCTGTAATTCCTCATCTGACTTGAACCACTATTTTGGAAAAGTGCCATCTTTCAACATCAGATTTCCCTGGGGGACAATCGGAGATGTGCTTAGTGGCCTGCGGGGTACCCTTGTACTTTCTGAGTTTTTCTTGGGAAGATGAGAAGAAAGTAGCAGTGGTTTGAGATCCTGTAAACACTGCCTGGTCCCTTGGCAGCTGGGTACCTTCTGGCTCACCCAAAAGGACCGAGTTCACCTGGCCAGCTGACTGTCTTTAGGGGTCAAACATCTTTTCTTGTTTGTCTGTTTAAAAGGTCATGTAGCTAAACTTTAGTATCATTTTCTGCCTATTAACTCACTACCTCTGGTTTTTCTGTATGGCTAGATGAATCCATTATTCACTTAAATTATTCTCAGTCCATCTGCAGTAGGACATACATTTGTTTTCCAACGGCAAGCGGGCGTTAAGGGACAGCTGTTTCTGATGAGAGCCTCGGATAAACACGCAGTGGTCTGATGCAGGCAGGACTGGTTAGCACTGAGCTGTTTTACAACCGGAAAGCCAGAGCACAAACTGAGAGGAGAGGAAGGAGGTGAGGTAAGTACTCACTGGCTCACGAAGGAGTGTGCTCTCTCACACCCAGTCCTTGTACTCGGGAGGTGGAGGATCATGATGGGTTAGAGTCTAGCCTGAGCTACATAGTGAGTTCCAGGTCAGCAAAGGCTACAAAGTAAGTTTCTGTCTCAAAGTGGGGAAAATGTCTCTGAGATGTTGGGGAAAATATATTTCTTAACATTAGGTGTTTTCCTATCTGTAGTTTTAATACCATTGTGGCGCTTGTCCTTCAGTTGCATTCAGGCTTCGCCTTCCTGGCATGCTGCTCAGTTGATAGCTTAGTTGGTTATTAATGAAGCTTTGGCATGATTAGGTTTCAAGGAACCTAGAGCTGTTGCCTCTGTTCCTGAGAAGCGCATCAGGGGCCACAGACAAGCTAGCTCTTAAGACACTAAGAATTGCTTGGTCTAGCGAGTTAAGACAGATGTTCGCCATTCACTAACTATGAGAGCTTACATAAATGTCTTAATTTCTCTGGGCCTTTGTTTCCTTATTTGTGACAGGGGGAAATAACCCGTGTGGTTGTGGGGTGAGGTGGTTAATCGTGACGGGCAACCTGACTGGGCTGAGAGAGGCCAGGGGGTGAGTAGAGCAAGCCGCAGGGGGAGATTTGAGAGCGGGTTTTACATCAGGAGGGCACTGACCAAATCTAAGGCTTTAACCCATTCTGGGCTTCAATCTTGAATTATTAGGTGGCGCAACCGTGAGAGGTGGCACCTTGTTGGAAGAAGTGAGGTGCTGTGGGTGTGCCTGGGGAGGTCTGCTTGGCCTTAGCCTCCTCCGGTGCTTTCTCGCCGCTTCCTGACTGTTACAAGATGGCGAAGCTTTCTTCTCCACTTTCTTCCTCTGTGATGCTTTGCCTCCTCCTGGCCCAGAAACAATGGAGACAGCCAAACACGGGTTAAGACCTCTGAAACTGTGAGCATGTCACAGAACATGTCGTTCTTCCCTTAGATGGCTCCTCAGGCACTGGGTCACAGTATTGAGTATGCTGGCGGAAAGGTATTAAAGCCACAGACACATGTGAAGTCCCTTCTTGGTGGGACAGAGTAAGTTCCTGAGTTATTTCCTTTTTGAGATACCGAGATCTCATTAATAGCACTTTCTTTTTAAATTTAGAGTATTTTTTCTTTTTAATATTTATTATTTTTATTTTTTGTGCATTGGTGTTTTGCTTCCACGTACATCTGTGTGAGGCTGTTGCATCCTGGAGTTACAGACAGCTATGAGCTGCTATGTGTGTGTGCTGGGAATTGAACCCAGGTCCTCTGGAAGAGCAATCAGTGCTCTTAACTGCTAAGCCACCTCTCCATCCCTAATAGTACTTGCTTACCTGAGCTCCAAACAAAGAGTGAAGAGATGGAGACCAAAATATCACTTTCATCTTAGTTCAATTGTGATAAGAATGTGCCAAAGGCCAGGGATGTGATACATATATTCTTGTCTCTCACAATGTTTCTCAAAATTGATTTGGACTGCAAGTCCAGATCAGGGTACTGGTGTGATCAGGTTGTGGTGTGAGGGTCCTCCCAAGGCCTTCCAGAACAATGGTGTTTTCCCTATATATCTTTTCATGGGATGAAAAGAGTGAGGCTTTCTGTAGAGTCTTTTGTAAGGGCATTGATCCCACTCACGAGGACTCTACTCTCAACGCTTAATCACTTTCTGTGGACATGGCCTCCTAATACCATCTGTGCTGGTTTGGATGGGAAATGTCTCCTTAGGCTCATATATTTGAATCAAGTTGATGGTGCTGCTTGGAGAGGTTATGGAGCTTTTAGGAGGAGGAGGAGGAGGAGGAGGAGGAGGAGGAGGAGGAGGAAGGTGGGCTTTGAGGACTTATGGCCTCACCCCATTTATTGTTCCCTTCCCCTCCTTCCTGGATGTGGATGACTGTGATCAGCCAGCTTTCTGCTCCTGTGTCCATGCCATGCTTCCTGCCACAACGCCCTGTCGAGCTCTCTGGAACCAAATGCTCAAAGAAACTCTTCAAGTTGCTTTTGGTCATGGTATTGTATCACAGCAATAGAAAAGTAACCAGTATCGCTTGGCTGGGAGAAATAGGGATGGGCGAGGGTAGCATCAGTGCTAAGGTTTGGGAAGAAAATGGTAGTCAGCTCATACCAGTTTTGATTATTGATAAAGATAAAATGTGAGAACACCATGTTCCATGGCTAGGTAGTCAGGCTCAGTCACAAGGAACATTTGAACAAGACTGGCTCCTGCAAGCTGAGGTTGGAAGCTGGGTGAGGAAGCTTGCTTTAGAGGAGAAGAGCCTTACTGTGAACAACAGATAAAAGGAGAGGAAGGTAGACGGAGTTCAGCGAAGCATGGCCTCTGTGCACGTCACCCTTGAGTCAGTCTGATGTAGGTCCTCAGCTACAGAGGAGGAGCAAGGAGGAAGCCAGGACGAGCTGGGAGAGTCATACCACAGAGAAGAAAACTCTGGAAGCATCTCCCAGTGTTTCCCCCTTCCCCTTTATTTCCTGAGTATTACCTTGTAGCCATTTTTGCTCATGGAAGCCACAGGTGCCAGGGCAGCTTGAGGGTACAAAAGGTTGGGAGCAAGTTATGTGGGAGGGGGTGGCGAAGGTTATGTTGGGTCATTGGTTAAGAAAAGCATAGACAACTTGAATCCAAGAAAGAAGAACCCACGTTCAGAGGCAAGGCTTGGATACCTGAGAAGAGGCAGAGCTCCCAGAGACTTATTCTAAATAGGAGTTAAAATTCCTAGTCACGGAAGTGGGGAGACTGGACCACAGGTTCCGGATGGATTTGGATCTGACTTGTGAGCTCTGGAGCCTGCATCTCCTGGGGATGCTCTCATTTGTGGCCCTGGGTTACATGCACTCTGCCCCAGCTCCCCATCTTTAAAACATAAGCCTATTTTGTGATTATAAAGCTCGCACATGCTCAACATGAAAAATTCAGAAATCCAGGGTATATAAAAAGAAAACAAAAATAACCTACGATGTCATCACAAGGAAAAGCTAATGTTCACATATATTTCTAGTCAGTCTTTCTCTTGTGCATACGATTATATAGATAAGGTGGTTCTGTCTATATAGTTTAATTTTGCATGCTGATTTCTTCACTTAAATGGTAATATAATCATTTTTTCCATGTTATTAAGAGTTCTCTATAATTAAGCATCATTTAAAATGACATTTCCCCCCTGGTTTTAAGCTCATCTGGATCAATTTCTACCAATTAATGAAAATCCCTAGAGAGACCTTCTTTTGGGTTGGTGAATAGGGTGTTCCCAAAGGTGAGAGCTTTTCAGAGGCCCGTGCATGATAACCAGGGTGAAGGCCTTCCTCTCTCAAGGCTTTCTCAGATAACTAACAACTGAGCCCAGGGAGGACCAGAGGATAACACCCACCACCTTTTCCGTGAAAAGCAAAGAAGTCTAAGCCTGTGCACAGTTGAAGCCCCCCGAGTTCACCTCCAACCCTGGGGGAAGAATAACACCTTTCCTATCTACCACATCTCTGTGTGGTACTTAAAGGGACCACTACGTTAGTCCAGAGGGCCTCCATAACAAAACTCCATAGCTTAGATGTTCAAATAACAGAAGTTCTTCATGGTTCTCGAAGCTGCCAGCCCAACACCAATGTGTCAGCGAGTTTGGTTTCTGCTTGAGCGTTTTCCTTAGGCCACATCGCTGCCTTCTCGCTGAATCCCCACATGGTCTCTCCAAATTTTTTGTTTCTTTGGGAGTGCTGGGAATCTAACCCAGGTCCCTGCACATGGAATGAAAGTGCTCTACCGTTGAATTCAGCCCTGGCCCTGAATAGCCTCATGTTGACTAAGACCCCACCCTAAATTAAAGCCTCATTTTAGCTTAACTATCTCTTAAAAGCCCATATCGCCAAATATTGTTTTTTGAGGTACTGGGGGTTAGGACCTCGACATGCATTAGCTTGGGGTCGCATAATTCAGCCCTTAAACACCATAGTTCTCTTACATAGTCATGATACATGCTGGTAAACAAACACCTCCCAGAAATCAGGGCTGGCAAGGCTGGAGTCAGGAATCTGCACTTCCCCAGCACCCAACAGACCATCAGCTGCACAGGCTCTAATTTCCTGAAAGACAGCTGCCTCCCTCACTCCTCAGGGCAATCCATGGAATCACTCTGTGACTATGGCCCAGGAGGGCAAGGAAGAATCTGCGGAGGTCTAAGGAAGCCATCTAAACTATATTCTCTTGAGAGCCAGACTTCTGAAAGAATGCCTTTATTTGCATTTTTATGTATATTTTCCTGTATCTAGACTCTAGTGCTCGTGTTATATGTGATAATTCATTACACTGTACTTTCATTTGCATCTCATAAGCACTTTTTTCCTTCCTTCCTACCTGAAAGGGCATTTTAAAATTTAAAAGTGAAGCCTTTCCCCCACCAAGTTCTAAAGCTGGTGAAGACATCTTCAGTAGGTTGTATCCCCTGTCTCAAAATATTCCAAGTTTCTTTCTCATTGGAAGATGGTACCCGTTTATCATGCCACCCGCCGTTAGCCAATGAAATGCAGGTCATGGATGTGAGGTGCATCCCTGTGGGGCAGCTTCATGCCATCTTTCCTCCCCCCCCCCCGGCCATGGTTTAGATAGCAGCTGCTCCCTCAGCGCAGGCCTCAGAGTGAAGACAAAGTAGAGCGGCATCACAGCGGACTCCTGATGGGCAAGAGAGAGGCTTGAATGACCTGTCAGCTGCTGGTGTAAGCCACTGAGGTCCTCAGGGTGACTTGTTCCCGGAGCAGAGCCATAATTTCCCTGATGGCTATGCCATGGTAACATACCATTTCTTTCACCAAAGTCGGCAAAAGGTAGATCTCTGGGATGCTCCCTGACTTTTAATGAGATCCGCTATGGAAGTGCACACCTCGGTGCGGGTGCCGGCCAGTAAGTGGATGTCACTTGCCATCTGCATGACCTGCTTCCACACGCTGCCGTGCTCCTCACCTGCTACACACGCCTGCTTCACTGACCTCATAGCCCGGCCTTTCTAATCCAACAAGGAGGGTCAAACAGCAAATGCCTATTGTGTTTGTACTCAAAGGGCAGTCACTAACTATTGAACAAATGGATAAAAAGTTATTACGTTATTATCAACAGATAAAAGATCTGCCCATTCTCTCTTTTACTTAAAAGAGGAGGCGTTGTTATTTCGTATTTTTTTTCTCTCTCTCTGTCCTTCCTTCTTCATTGTTTTCTTGATAACTAAGATAACCCCAATAATAAATAATTACAGCTATTGGCCCAGGATGTAACTCAATGGTAGAGAATATTTCTAGGTACATTATACCCTATGCTCAATTTCCAGACCCCAAGTTTCCTACAAGGAAGGAAAAAAATGTAACAACTGTAGCTATTATTTATCAACCTTCATTTAAAGAAGAACCAAAATCCTAGGAGCCTTGAAGGCAAAGTCGGCCACCCCTGAAGAAGGGACTCGATCATTTATTTCCAGTGACAATCTCCTTTCAGGTGACCATGATCATCATGTGGACCATCTTAATTATGGGTTAATGGTAGTTGTGGGGATCATAACAAAATCACTATTCATGTTTATTATTGAATGTCCGTAATGAGCTGTGTTTTGCATGCACTGTTATTTATGGGCTAAATACGATGATGATGATGATGATGATGATGATGATGATGACATTTTGTCACTAGAAAATGAAGATTTAGAGAGATTCAGGGAAGCTTGGTGGTTAGCCACCTTCCATTCATGCAGCATACAGTAAATACTGTCGAATGCTTCCTGTAGTTCAGGCAGTGTTCCTGACATAAATGGCCACTACAACAACTCAAGTAATGGCCCTGTTCTCAGAGAGCTTATATTCTAGTGAGAGAGGAGAAAACAAGAAACAGTAAACTAATAGACAAGATGATTTCAGGAAGTGACTAATGCTCTAAGAAAAATAAAACAGGGTGACTGATAATTGTAGAAGTTATTTTCTATTGTTGTGAGGGGAAAAAAACACTATGAACAAAGCAACTTACAAAAGGAACAATGTAATTGAGTTTTATGGTTTCAAGGGTGAGTCCAGGATGGCTCAACAAAGGCATGCTGGTATGCATAGCTAGCTGAGAGACCACGTCTTGCTGTAAGCAGGAGGCGGAGAACACACTGGGGGTGGTATTAGTCTTTTGAAACATCGGAGTCAGCCCCTGGTGACATGCTTCCTTAGCAAGGCTACATCTCCTAATCCTTCCCAAATAGTCACCAACTAAGAACCAAATGTTCACTGCCACAATAATGATAAACAGGCACAATCACAGTCAGTGGATGAGGGATGAGGGAGACATAAATAATAAGAAGTCAACTGTGATGGTTTGAACGAAAATATCCCTATAGACTCAGATGTTTGAATACTTGGTCCCCTAGGTTGGTGGCACTGCTTGGGTAGGTTTAGGAGGTGTGGCCTTTATGGAAGAAGTGTGTCACTGGGGTAGGGGTGGTGTAGTGGCTATTCCTGTTTGTCAACTTGACTATATCTGGAATGAACTACAATCCAGAATTGGAAGGCTCACCAGTGATCCTAATCTAGAGGCTGGGAGATAGAAGTTTCTGACCTGGATCTTGGCATGGAGATCTTGAGGCATAGTGGCTATGGATTCCAGAAGATTAAGACAGGGAGGTCTCTGAGTTCAAGGTCATCTGGGATTAAAGGTGTGGTGGCACACAACTTTAATCTGGGCTACACCTTCTGCTGGAGACCTACATAAGGACATTGGAAGAAGGAAGGCTCTCTTTCTCTCCTTCGCCTGCTTGCCTTGTGGGACTGAGCAACTGCTAGATCCTTGGCCTTCCATTCATAGCTGCTGCTGACCAGTGTTGGGAACTGGACTGCAGACTGTAAGTCATCAATAAATTCCTTTACTATATAGAGACTACCCATAAGTTCTGTGACTCTAGAGAACCCTGACTAATACAGGTGGGGTGGAATGCTGAGATTTCAAAGCCACAAGCCATTTCCAGTTTGTGCCCTCTGCTTTCTGTGTGTAGTTGGAGATAGGCCCTCTCAGCTGTTATTGCATCCATGTTTGGCACCTGCTGCCACGACTCCATGTCATAGGATTCTTAGCCCCTTGGAACTGTAAACCCAAGGAAACTTTCTTTTATAAATTGCCTTGACTGTGGAGTCTTATCACAGCAATAGAGAAGTAGCTCACACAATGAAGTACAGGGACCTAGTGAACCAGCAAATGCCAAGGTCCTAAGGGGAAGGGCCTTGATATTTCCACCACAGTAACTGAGCTAGAATGTAAAGTTGGGTTATCTGGGATTTACTTCCTTTGTAGTTATTGAGATATATATTTTACATACTGTAAAGGCTGTCTATTTAAATATAAGCTTAGTGTTCTAAAAGTATTGTCACAGATGGGTACGTTCATCGCAACTACTCAATCCAAGAATATTTCCGGTACCCCTGAAGAAGTCTTGGTTTCATCAGTGTCATCCCTCAATGCCGATCCTCTACCCTCGGGGAACCACTAATCTACTTTCTGCCTCTCTGCATTTGCACATTATGAATATGTTACATGAATGGATCCTGACGTGAGAGATCTTTTGTGGCCACTTGCATTCATTTAGCATGCTGTTCCCGTGGTCTGCCCACTTGAGGCACTTATCCTTGTGTGCCTTTACATGGTTGTAACAGATTTTGTTTATCCATTCTTACCCATTTGTAAACATGGGTCGTTTTCACTCTGTCCACTACACAGAACACTGTTAGGAGCATTCATGCACAAGTTATCTGTTTGGATAAGCATTTTCCTCTCTCTTGGTATAGATGTTTGTAGGAAAGAACTGCCCAGTGGCTGTGCACTTCAGTACTTTGAGGAACGGCCATGGAGTTTTTCACACTCGTTCCGTTCTCCATGCTCAGTAGCATTATATGACGATGATCTCTTTATATCCTCACTACCAGCGGGGATTACTGTGGACATTTTTGAGGGTGTGAGGATTGTGTCGGGGTTTTGACTTGTCCTTTCCTAGTGACTAATGGTGCTGAGCAACTCCATGCGTATGGGCCACTTGTATCCATTTTTCTGATAAATGTTTATTCAGATTTCCTGTTGATGCTTTAATTGTTTTCTTTTAATATAATAGAGTTTTGATAGGCTTCGTGGACTTTGGATATAAGGTCCTTGTCAGGTGTCTGAAAAGGCTTATCTTCCATTCTGTAATTACCCTTTTCTTTTTACTCTCCTCCCCCTCCTCCCCCTCCTCCTCTTCTTCTTCTTTGAATTTCAAAGCAACATTAAAATAATTTAATTATTCTACTACTAGGCTAGTGGACTTATACACAGCAGTCTTATGCACAGCATTATTGAAGTACTATGCATTAATACTAAGAGAAATTTTTTGTGTTGTGTTATTTTTTTTATTTACTTTATATCTTGATTGCATCTTCCCCTCCCTCCTCTCCTCACAGTCCCTTCCTCTTATCTCCCTTCCCCTCATCCTCCAGTCAGTCCTCCCTTTCTCCTCAGAAAAGGGGAGGCCTCTCATGGATATCAACTTGCCCTTTTATTTTCTTGATGGTGTCCTTTGAAACACAAAATGTTTATTATTATTATTAATTATTAAGTCTATATGTGGGAGTACACCATGGTGTAAACATGGGGTCCAGAGGACAACTTTTGGAAGTCAGATTTCTTTGTCCACTCTGGGTTCTGAAGACTGAAGTGAGGTCAGCTGAGCAACTGAGCTGTCTCACCGGCCCATGAAACAGAAAAGCTTTTATGTTTAAAACCCAACTGGTCAGGCTGGAGAGACGGCTCAGCGGTTAAGAGCACTGACTGCTCTTCCAGAGGTCCTGAGTTCAGTTCCCAGCAATTACATGGTGGCTCACAACCATCTGTAATGGGATTCGATGCCCTCCTCTGGTGTGTCTGAAGACAGCAACAGTGTACTCACATACATAAAGTAAATAAATCTTAAAAAAAAAAAAAACCCAATTGGTCTTAATTTTGACACTTTTGGTGATATAGCTTAGATTCCCTTGCACCTCTGTTCCCTCTAGGGAAATATTTATTTATCTGCATGTGGATTGAGCACAGGCCTTCCCACATTCTAGACATGTGGTCTACCGCTGAGATATATCTCCATTCCAGAAGAATTTTGAGGGTTTGTTTTTTTTTTTTTTTTGCCAAGTATTGTAGCATATACCATAATCTCAGCAGTCAGAAGGCAGAGGCAGAAGGATCGCCGTAAGTTCAGAGCCAGTCTGTTCTATATAACAGGTTCTGGATCAGCTAGGCTATACACAGTAAGACACTGTATTAAAAAAAAATAGAAAGAAAAGAAGAAATGTAGTTTTAATTATTACATATAGGTCAGTGATTCATTTTGACTTAGTATTTTATGAATTTTTAAATTAAAGTACAAAATAATGAGTTTCATTGTGACATCTCCATACATATACACTGTATCCACACAGTACTTTGAGGGAGGTTTACAGTGCTGAAGAGAGTCAACTTTACTCTTTTGCACGAAGATATTCACCTGGCCCAGCACCATTTTTCGAATAGGGTATTTTTAGCTGGGCCTATGCCACAAGTCCTGAATCCCAGCTAATTGGGAGGCTGAGGCTGGAGAACTGCAAGTTCAAGGCCAGCCCAGGCTACAGAATGAGTTCAAAGTCAGCAGCGATAATTTAGTGAAGCCCCATGTCCAAATAAGATGTGAAAACCGAGGGACGAGGATGTAGCTCAGTGGAAGAGTGCTTACTCAGCACATGTGAGGTTCAAACCCCAGGACCAAAGCCAAACAACTACGAACATAGTTCTCTCCCATCAAGTTGCTTTGGGCACCTTGCGTGAAATTGACCCTAATGTGTGGTTTATCCCTATACCATCAATTCTTTGCTGGTCTCCGTAGGAAGATTACTATAGGTTTTGAACCTGGGAAATACTCGTCTTCCACCTTCCATCTTTTTCAAGGTTGTGTTGCCTCTTCTGGCTTGACTTCCATATGGCTTTTATACCTAGCCAGTCAAGTTCTGCAAAAGAAAAGACAGTGAGATTTTGATAGGAACTGCACTGGATGTCATTGCTAGCTTATAAAAACACAAGTCAATTTTGCGCACTTATTTTGTACCTTAACACACTTCTGAACTTAATGTATTATTAATTATGGTTCATTACTGCTTTCTCCTTGAGGCACTGTGTTAGACACTAAAGAAAAAACAAGGATACTCTAAGATGTTTATGACATAGGTTAAACTTACTGGGTAAACGGGAGCCATGTTAGGAGCAAACAAGGAAGTTGGTAACTGCCACCTGCGTGTTACAGAAAGTTGGAATTCTGAAAAGATGCTTCAGGGTTGAAGAAGTCAGGAGGGAGAGGGGAAGAATCAAAGACTCGCTGCGCATCTGTGCACCTTCCTTCCTGTCTGCCTCCCTTTTCTCTTCTCATTCTCTCACTCTACTTGCACCTGCCCAATTTCTTTGAAAACAGTGGTAGAACATAACCAGAGATGGCTGCTGTTTCTCAAACCTGGCTGGTCATCAGAATTTCTTGGAAAGCCCTTTAAAATCTAGATGCCAGTCTCCCGCTGCAGAGCTGCTGTGTCATGCTCCCAGGTGCTGGGTCACAGAAGGACAACGGCATTAGCATTTTGATCTCATTTTCTGCCCGAGTTGGGAATTTCTGGGTATGGTTATAATTATATCCACATGTGGCTCGGCATCGATCCTCACTCCACTGTACCTCTGATTCTTTTCAGGATACTCTCTCGTCCAGAAGGTCACAAGGGCACCTGGAGGGCATCGGGAGTGAACCTGTATGGCTTCTCCACTATTGAAAGCCACATCAGCTGTACACATTTCTAACGGTTCGTTGGTGCACGTGCTTATGGAGCTGGCCTCTATATAAAACAGATGCTTATTTTCATAAGTAAGAAGTGTATGGACTGTATAAGAACCTTTTGTTATTTTGGCCACGTTTTTCTGAGTCACTTGTAGGATATATATCCATTATCCAGGATTTGTGAGTTGGTTTTTTTGTTTGTTTGTGTTTGTTTTTGTTTTTGTTTTTTGGACAGAAATCTTCCTGCTTCCGCTCCCCAAATGCTATGATGAAAGGTGTGTGCCCCAACTCCTGACCTTTTAAAATTTTTAAAAATTGATTTACTTATGAATATGAGTGCTCTATTTTAATATGCCTGAATGCCAGAAGAGGGCATCAGATCCCATTATAGATGGTTGCGGGCCACCGTGTGGTTGCTGGGAGTTGAACCTAGGTCCTCTGGAAGAGCAGCCAGTGCTCTTAAGTGCTGAGCCATCTCTCCAGCTCTTAAATAAACAAAGTATCTGGTTTCCAAAGTCTTTTGCATCTCAGCTTTCCCAGAAGTAACTGATCTTTTAAAGATACTTTTAACTACACAGAATATTAGTTTGCAGTGTTAAGCATGCATATAAGCAGTATACATATTTTCCTACAGCCTTTTTCTCACCATGATGCCTTTGAAATTTATGCATGTGACACTAATAGAACTAATCTGTTCCTAAGAACATGTTAATATTATACCATGGAGTGCCAAAATAATACTAGCCTGCTGTATGACTGTTTTCCACTCCAGGCTCCCAGAAGCAGAAATTCATTATGTCAATAGTTTTGTAGGTGGTGGTTATTTTTGTTTGTTTCATTTATTTATTTTTAATTAATTAATTAATTAATTTTAGATTTCAGTTCTTCGTGCCACCCACATCCTTGAGTATGTCTCCCGAGACACACGTGAGAGTTTGTCCAGGTATAGATTAGGATGGGAATTGCCTGAAATGGATATGCACCTTTGACTTTACCAGGTTGCCTTCGAGGCTATTCTGCACAGTAAGTAGCTTAACCTTTTTTTTTTTTTCTCAATGATTTATGAGTCTGTCTCTTGCTCCACACTGAGAACCAATACCACCAAGTCTGTAAAGTCAACATCAGGCTGGAGAGATTGCTCAGTGGTCAAAGGACCTTATGGGCAAGCCTGACAACCTGAGTTCGATGTCCCAGACCCACACAGTGAGAGGAGAAGACTTCCTCACGTCGTCCTCTGATCACCACACTTGTGCTAAGGCCCACATCCGCTACATAAATACATGTAATTATTAGGAAATAAACATCTACCTGGGGCTCTCATAGATTCTAATAGCATAGCTTAAGAGGAAAATTGGAAACCGGCTTCAGATGTATGATGGGCGGAGAGCCTCTCTCCCCCACCTATGTGTATATGTACAACAGCCTAACACATTGACACGTGAGTGTTAGTGAACTGTACGTCACTGTGGGAGATTTACGCTGGTTCATGGTTTCCGGCCATATGGCCCATTATAGAAGGGGGATCGTGCCATGGCTGATGGTTGGGCTTTGGCAGATTATTCACATTCTGGCTGGCCAGGAAGCACAGAGCTTAATAGGAAAAGGAGCTGGGTTTTAACCTTCAAAATTCCACCCTCAAAGACTCACCTCTGCCAGTTACAGCTCCTGCCACACAGTTTGACAGTCTTCCAAAACAGCGCCACCAGCTGGCACCAAGTGTTAGCACATGAACCATGAGAGCGTTCATACTGAACTGCCTACCGACACATCTGTGTTGGCTGTGCTTACATCACTAAGAAAGGTTTGCTCCACAAACCTTGCAGATACATATTTTTTTTTTGTTTTTTTGTTTGTTTTGTTGTTGGTTTTTTGTTTGGTTTGGTTTGGTTTGGTTTTGAGACAAGGTGCTATAGAAGTTGCAATCCTCCTGCCTCAGCCATTCAAGAGCTAGTATTACGGACCACTACACCCAGCACTGGAGATGCGTTTGAAAGACAGCAGGGTGTGATTTACCAGTCCATAGGGTGGAACTTAAAGCCCTATCTTTGCCAGTTACACTGACAGGAGGTGGTTGGTCCCTTTCTGGATACGAGTCAATGCTTACGACTGGGTGCATGTTAGAGCCGCCTGGCAGCCTGCTGGGCGGTGTCACTGTGTGGCTTTTTCAAAGCCCAGAGGAATCTGAGAAGCAAGTGAGAGGAACGATGCATGAAAACAAAAGGCAGTGGAAAGAGTGACCAGCCAGCAGGCTCCGGCAGGCTAGAACGCTCTGTCCTTGTTATTGCTGCTTCATGAAAATGCCGCGGGCCTTCTGGCAGGGTCTACAAGGTAGAGGCTTCCTGGGAAAACAAAGAGCAGGGATGTGGACCTGGAGGTTGGGGTTCTAGTTTCCCACTTCCCTGTGGATGCTCCACAGTGAGGTCGGAGACCCCTGCGCCCCTCAGTAGGTGTCTGCTGACCTTTCCTCTGTCCTGGATGCTTTCCCGAGAGGTTTTTTTCCCTCCCACTCACAAGCAGCAAGCTCTGGTCCCAGAGGCCTAGCAGGGCTCATCTGGGAGAGAGGCTGGGTGGTGCCTGCTCTCAGTAGAGGGATCTAGAGGTCAGCAGAGGGGAGGCAGCCGGGCCCTCCATCCTGGCCAAGGCGTGTTTGTCACAAAGCAGTGACTCTGCTTGGGATGGCCTCATTCCCCCTGAGCTCGGAAGGACTGGCTGCTGCCGCACTAAGGCTGCCTCTCTTCAATCTTCAAGAAACCAGGAAAGGGAAGAACCCGAGTTTTTACTCCTTGGAAGAATTCTGGATTCACCAGAAGTCAACCCCCACATTCCCTCTTCAGAGTCTCCTTACTTTGACCTATAAAATACCGGATTGCAAAGAAGGGACTTAGCCCACGTTCTCTTTTTGTCTTAAAAAGTGGCCGTGAGGACAGCGGTAAAAATAGACCTTTGCGGATACAATAGGACCGAGCAGGGTGTGGTTGGCTGGCAGCTGCACAAGCCCTTGTTTCTTTTGGTCTTGGAATGCTCTGGACTTTGCCTCTGCCCGGTGAAATCCTAAAACACTAGCTTCAAAGTGGCTCCTTGGGAGTGAGACTCCTGTCTCTAGAGTCAGCCATTCCCTTCTTCCTGATCCCCTAGCATTTCACTCTTACAAAAGGCAAACGTCAGAGCTGCGTATAAAGGGGTCTCAGTAAGACCTCCCTCCTCTCTCTCTCTAGACCCCCTCGACCCTCCCTCCCTCTCTCTCCCCTCCTCCCTCTTCTCTCTCTCTCAGTACTACATGGTGGAAAGGGATTGAGGAAGACCCCTGACATCCTTCTGCATACATATACGCACAAATGTACACACACACATGCACACAAGCATCCATCAAATTTTGTTATAATTGCTTATTTGGGATTGTACCTTATTGCATTTCCTCAGTATCTACAGACTGTATTTTAGCATCATAGTTTCTTAATAGGTGTTTATCATATGAGTCAAGGTTTCTTGTATTTCTGTCTCAAGTGTTTGTCTGTTTGACTGCGTGCTTGCTGACTTTTTTTTTTTTCCAGTGCTGGGGACAGGTAGAATACTCAGGGATTCAAACACACTGGACAAGTAGTCTACCATTGCATACCCCCTCCAGCCTGCTTCTGTTTCTCAATTAACCCTGGCCTCTTCTTCCTTAGGGTGAAGTGCTGGCAGTTTCAGTTCAATGGAGAATACAGGGTTTGCTAAAATGAAATGTAGTTTTTTTCCTAAGGAATTGTTCTAGTAGGAATGTGTTTCAGATATATCACTCCTGTTACAGGCACAGGAACTGTTTTCAGGAAACAGTGCCACCATTACCTCTGAGAGGCAAGTCCGTGGTTGTTATTTTCCATTTACAGATGGGCAAATGGACGTTTTCCTTTTCATTTACCAATTACTCTGCTTAAAGAAGTATGTGAGGAGTGTTTGAGGGTTCCCAAGGTGTGAGAGACCGGTTCTTGCTCTGAAGAAGGTTATACTCCTCTCTGAATGAAAATTCATTTGCACATGAAGGCAGCTGTGGTGATGTGAGGTGTAGGAAGGGTCCCAGCAGAACTTCCAAATGGAATATAAAAGGTAGGTCAAAGGGTGACAGCCAGCAGGCGTGTGGCCATCGCTGTGCCGGTTGAGATGAATAGATTCTGTGCTATTTGGTGTCCATTTGGCCGCTGTTGGTATCTTGTGACTGCTGTAACAAATGAGCACACACTGGCTGACTTAAAACAACAGAATTATATTTTCTTCCCGTTCTAGAGGCCACCAGTCTGAAATGAAGGTTTGGGCAGGGTCAGAGTCTCTTGAGGCTTGGGGGGNGGGNGGGGGGGNGGGGGCAGGGATAATCAATCTCCTGTTTCTTCCAGTTAGTGATAGCCTCAGGCTTTCTTTGGCTCTTGGCCACTCCAGTCCAATCTGTTTCTCTGGTCACATGGACTCCTCCAATGTTGTAAACGTCCCCCTGCTACTCCCTGTAGGAATGTGTGGGACTGAACTAAGGACCCACCCAGAATGTGGACTAAGTCTCTCCTCTCATGACCCTCAACGGAAATCATGACTTCTGCCATGGAATGCAGTAAGTACCCTTGGGTTCTGGAATCAGGCTGTGGACATTTACTGGGGGACAGGGACACTCTTCTCTGCCCTGGGCTGTAGCTGATAATCTGTTATCCCCCATGCTATGTCACCTGGCTTCCCTTGTCCTCTGGCTAACCCTTGGGCTTTCAAATGGGAGGTATTAGGGAGTCTCAGAGAGGAGGAGGAAGAGACATGAGGTTCCCGGCTTTAGCAGGGTGCTCTCGTTATCACTAGCATCGATAGCCATATTCCGCCATAGTTCCTGCTCTTTCTGGGCTTCTGTTCCTTTTCTCTTCATCCCTGGCTTCTACTAACACGGTTCTGCTAGTGCCCAGCACCCTAACTACTCACAACTCTGCATATGTCCTGTGGATATGTCCTAACCACCTTAGTTGATTATGACTTCAGGTTCCGGCCATGATCTGGGACTGATAAAAATCTCAAGAGGCAGCACCTTCATTTCTACAACAGAGCTAAACTCAGGGGACCACAAGCTACCAGTGGGCACCGGATCTGGCATTCTATGGGACCTCTCATAGTGAAGTGCTGTTTCTGTATCCTGCTGATATCTTGCTGTCATAACTCTTGCCTCTGCCGGCCTTGCTCCATGGTACTTCTTATTTTATTTTATATTATTTTCATTCTTCCACCCATGCCATCTGCTGCCACCCTGGTGGCTGCTGCCGTTGACCATGGCTGTCATCTTCCATGTGCCATTTAGTTCAGTGCTGATGCCCTCTTGTTTTATTTCACACCCTGTCCCTCAAAGGGGCCCAGCTGGGTCAACAGTTATTGTCCCAGTGTCATCAAAGAGTAGATTTAGAAGGGTGAGAAGTTACTAAAGGTTTTTAAACGTGGGGAGCAAGATAAAATCCATCTTAGGACTTCTTACTTGATGGCAGGAGTCAGTGTGGAAGCAAAGAGAGAAGTTCAAAAGCAATCATACTGAGCTGAGTGAGAATGTGGGGATCCAGACCTGACCACGGGAGGTGTCTGTGAGACACTCAGGAAATGAGGCATGCTGGGGCAAGCCAGTTCTGAGTTCCCAGCTCTGAATTCTTTTTAGCACCAAGGTCTCATTCAATAGTTTTACTTTGTTTTCAAACAAGCTTCACATTTTAAGGGAAATATGCAAATACCACTAGGCGTGCTGATAATGACAGCATGATTTTTAAGATTTATTTTTATCTGAGTGTGTATGTATATATGTATGACGTCATTATCAGCTATTATCTCTTGGAACACACTCAAGCGAATCCAAGAAGCAGTGGTCCTATGAAGAGAAATTGGACTTGAATATTTTATTTAGTTTATGTTTTCGAGAAAAACAGAACCCAAACTGAGACATTAAGCCAATGTTTTATTTAGGAGATGTGATCCTGGGGCAGCGGCGAGTGTGAGAGGAAAGGGAAGCAGAAGACAAGGCGTTCTGCCAGAAGGTGCCTGTATAATCCCCAGAGAGACAGACAGTATGCCTGCACAAGGGGCTTTGCACAACAGCACCGTGCGGCAGGTGGCAGGATGAAGCCATGCCTCAGATAAGGTCTTGGGAGGTGGTATGACAAGAAATCCATCTTCTCAGGGACTTCCCCTCTCCTGTTTCCCAGTGGTCCACATTCACCCCATTAAGAATCACTTTTCTCACATGCTGGGTCATGTCACCTGTTCCCACTGTTAACTTCCTCACCAGCTACAACCGTCTCGCTGTAGCACAGTCTTTAACCTTGGTTGAAGAGTACAGAGAAACTAGAAACTTGCACTGGTACCTGCTGTGCCTGGTTGCTCTATGGTAGAGGGGCAGGCGCAGGGGTGGGGTGGGGAAGCAGCTCTGGGTTGTAGGACTATCTGGGCTACAAACAAAGGGAGTCACAGGCAGTCATGGTGAGACAGGATAAGCAACTGAAAATTTGGGAGACAGTAGGAATGGACTCTGGGCTAGACGGATGGGATAGAGAATGCAGTTGCATCTCCACAAGCACTTGGAGACGCAGAATTGGAGCCACTCAGGGAAAAGAGTCTTTTGAAGGCTGCAGAAGCAATAACACTTTATAGTCCATATCTGATGAATCCTAGACAGCATTGACTAATGAGGTAGGAACATGGGTTCTGGAGCCAGGCAGACTTAGGCTTGTAAGTCACCCCATGTGTGCCATGGGCAGTTTCCTTATCTTCTCTGAGCCTCAGTTCCCCTGCCCTTTCTATGTGGATGATCAAAATAGTCAGTTCATGCTACAGACTTTACATGATGCTCAGTATACAGTAGATGCTAAATAAACCCCAGCTTCCATCTCCCGTTATCTTATTCTGAGATGACTATATAACATCACCGATATTCTCTTCTCCAGACAAACTCTCCTGTGCTGTTCCCAAGTGTCTATTGAATAGCATGAGGTCTTCTAGCTTGAGTCCTTCCATTATTTTCAAGACAAGCACCTCCCTCCGGGCCCTGTGATTATGGTACGCCACTCCCCTA
This sequence comes from Mus pahari, assembly GCF_900095145.1. NCBI lineage: Eukaryota > Metazoa > Chordata > Mammalia > Rodentia > Muridae > Mus > Mus pahari. The sequence continues at coordinate 50,883,239 of NC_034591.1, forward strand.
AAGCTGGTAGCTTTCTCCAGGGAACACATTAGGTCCTAAGAAGGCAGCATGTTAACCCATCCCCATTGGTAAATCGTAGGTAGGACATACATGAAACAGCCTGTCTACTCTTTTAACCTTTGCCCCTTCAAGGTAGGAAGGTTCTTGGATACTTTAAGAAGGCACAGACAGGGGACTGGAGGGATGGCTCAGTGGTTAAGAGCATTGGCTACTGTTCCAGAGGACCCAGGTTCAGTTCCCAGTACCTATATGGCAGCTCACAACTGTCTGTAACTCCAGTTCCAGGGCATCTGGTACCCTCACACAGACACACATGTATGCCAAACATCAAATGTACATAAAAATAAATAAGGTGCAGATGAATAGAGTTGAGGTGGAACCACATAAGAAAAAAAAAAAGCCCTTTTAAGATTTTTAAAGATTACTTTTTGAGAAATTTAAAACATTTATTTTAAATATAAAATATTAATATATTTATAGAAATTCTTCTGGAAAATACA
>NC_034591.1:50883838-50889550 GCF_900095145.1 Mus pahari
GCTCTGGCTGTCCTGGAGCTCACTTGGTAGACCAGGCTGGCCTCGAACTCAGAAATCCGCCTGCCTCTGCCTCCCGAGTGCTGGGATTGAAGGCGTGCGCCACCACGCCCGGCGGATTATTTTTTAATGTATGTAAGTGCATGCCTGTGTAGGTATGTACGCCATGTGTGTGCAGGTGCCCACAGAGGACAGAGAGGGGGCCTAGATCTCTGGAGTTGTGAAACACTGCATATGGGTGGGGGGAACCCAACCTGGATCTTATGCAAGAGCAGCATGTGCTCTTATGCACTGAGCTACTATCCAGCCCTAAGACTTTGAAAAGTGATAGAGTGTGTATACTAGCTATTAAATATCATCCAACTTTTTTCTTTCAGTATCACCCCTCCCCCACTTTATAGACAGGGTCGCAACTATGTAGCCCTCCCTGGCTGACCTGGAACTCACTATGTAGATCAGGCTAACACTGAACTCATGAACTCACAGCGATCCACTTGCTTCTAACCCAGCAAGTGCTTAGATTAAAGATATGCATCACCACACCATGCCCAATGTAGCCTTTTAAATGACTGCCAGTAATAATTTAAAATTACAATGACCTATATATTCCCTACTTTAAAATTTTTTTATTATGAACACTATTTTTTTAGTATAATTGACAAAATTGATGCTTTTTTTTAACCTATCTCTCCTAAATAGAATGAAAGAATATTTATTTTAGTTTCTGATAGACCCCAGGTGCCTAGAACATTTCACTGAAACATAGTGGTCCTTAATACCATAATCCTATAGTTCCAGGTAAGATTTGGGTTAAACATTAAATGAATTAGGGCTGGTGAGTGGTTAAGAGCATGTCCTTGCATAGGACCTCAGTTCAGTTCCTAGCATAAATGGCAGGCAATTCAAACTTGTCTCTAACTTTGACTCCAGAAGACCTGATGCTCTCTGGCTCCCATGGGCACCTGTACACACATCATGCACAGACACACACACACACACATGCATACAGAATAAAACTAATTAAAAATAGTGAATGCTGTCTTCTGGCCCCTCTTCTGGCTTCTATGGATACACACAATACAACTGATTAGAAATAATAAATATATTGAAATGGAATGCATGTGTAACGATGACTCATAAGATTGTATGGGTTAGTGGCATAGCTGCCATCCTCACTGTGTAAGCAGACACTGTGATAGTCTCTTAAGGGTGACACTGATCTATACTCTCTTACAACGCAGTCCTTTGTTATTTGGGGAAGGGATGATCACACTGTTTAGGAGTAAACAAAATCAGAGTCTGCTTGGAGATTAATTTCCAAAGAGCTTTTTGACAGGTATGTGATATGCTGAAGGTCTTCTCCCAGGTGTTCTCAGAAGTTGAATGTTCATAATCACCTTCCTACAATATTGCTTAAGAAATTCATCAGCAAATTCTTTGTTCCCCAAATTCTCTAAAGTTAAACTTCAATCAAAGCATAGGTCAATTATTTGAATTAGTGACTTTGATGGACTCTTATTTAATTGGGCTCTGAGGCACCATGAATTACCACTATCTGTCATGACAGGAGTTATAGCCTATCATCAGGATAGAGAACTAATAACATCTATTGTAGGGCAGGTAGGCAGCTATGCTCAACATATGAGGCCAGTTGCTCATCTTCAGCATGGGACAGATAAGTAAATGACTCTACAGAGGCCCAGGTCCTGATTCAAATAGGTGCCAGAGATCTAGGATTCAAGCCGTCCATTCCCAGAGGCTATGGTTTTTCTAGTATCTCCTTTTAAGACTCCACTTCCTCCTGCATAATATGTAGCAACACTATTTATGTATAGAGTTGCTGTGACAATTAAGTATATGTAAGGCAGAGTTCTCAGCAGATGACAGCATTCACTATGGCTGTAGTTTAGGAATGATAATGAGTCTTTTCCCCTGGGGAACAATCATGAAACCTCTCCAGAGAGGGAAAAAACCCTTACTTGGTGGATGACAGAACTGGGTTCTGCAGAGGTGGGTGAACTGAAATAATCATGTTTAAAATTCCATCTTTTAAAAAGGTTGAAACCCTGACTTATGAGTTGACCTCATAGACTTCCATTTTCAAGCTTGGGAAATTTGACCATGAAAATGTTTGTCTGGCTGTATAAAATATAGGGCTTGGAGGGTGGGGATCTGGAGAGATGGCTCAGTGATTAAGAGCACTGGCTGCTCTTACAGAGGACCTGGGTTCAATTCCTAGCACCCACATGATAGCTCACAACTGTCTGTAACTCCAGTTCCAGGGGATCTGACACCTTCAAATGGACCTATATGTAGGCAAAACATCAAATGAAATAATTGAAAATGAATACATTAAAAAATATATATAGGGCTTGAGACACAGCTCATAGTAGTGTCCTTGCCTAGCATGGACCCGAGTTCAGCCTCTAGCACCCAAAAGAAAAATGGTTGCACTAACATGATCATTTAAGTGATTTTTTTAAAAACGAGGGGAGAGAAAAGAACCAGAGTTGGGACAACAAAACAAACCTTTACAGAAAAATGACAGCTAATAAATTCTGAAGATATAGTGAAGCTTGAAAAAAGATTCCTGGGCTGGAGAGATGGCTCACTTGGTAAAATGTTTGTCATGTAAGCCTGAATTTGACCCTCAAGAACTCGCCTGAAAAGGCTGATGTGGCGGCACAGGCCTGTGATCCCAGTGCTGGGAAGGTTGAATCAGTTATGCTTTTTATTTTATTTTTTTTAAACAAAGCACCTGTTTTTTTAATTAGTTACATTTATTTATTCTGTGTGCACATGCCACAGTATGTGTGTGGAGGTCATAGGACAACCTGTGGGTATTGTTTCTCTCCTTCCACCATGTGAGTCCTAGGTATTGAACTCAGCTCATCAAGCTGGGTGAAAGGTGCCTATACCCACTGAGTGTTTTCACTGGTCCCTTGTTACTTTCTTTTGCCAACTGTTCAAGTGGCAGAACCAGGTCTAAGGCAAGGTCTCAGCAGACCTTCCACATTCCTTTGGCCATGCCTTCTAGATGTACAGACTAAGGAAACTGGTCCTAATGGATGTCACCCTCAATGTTGAACTGAGTGTGAAATGTCCCCCAGAGGTTCATGTTTAGACACTTGGTTCCCAGCAGGTGCTACTATTTTGGAAGGTTGTAAAACTTTCAGGAGGTATAGCCAGCTTAGAGGAAATGGCCAACTGGGGGTTGGGGGTGAGGGTTGGGGTTTTATATTCATACCATGTCTTCTGTCTGTTCCATGTTTTTTCATTCTGCCAAGTTGTGAGGAAGTGAATAGTCCCAGCCGCACAGCTATCATGGAACCACTGCTGCCCTGTATTCCTCCCATGGTGAACTGGATTCCTTTAAACTGTGATCTTCTCTCAAGTGGCTTCCTGTCAGGTCGAAACAAGAAAAGCAACAAATACACTTGCAATACCAGAGAGAATCAGTGATCAGGAGAGCACAGCCCACGCCACAGAACGATCTAGACAATGATTCCTAATCTCATGCCATTGAATTTTAGCAGGCCGTTTGTTATGCAGCAATGGACGCCTATGTCAGCGTCCTGCAAAACTAAGTGGGAAGACTGGTTAGACAGGCTACATCCGGGTTTTTCAATTCTTGTCATCACTTGGCTTTTTAGAGCAGGTATGAGGGCCAGGGAACTATTGGATATTCGGCAGGTATTGTTGGCTGTAGACACTACATGCCTACTATTGACTGGATGCAGTTTATCAGTAAAAACTTGCTGTGCTAGAAGCTTAGTGTTCAGTGTGGCAAAGTTGGAAGATGGAGAACTTCTTAGAGGTCCTGCCTACTGGTAGGTGGTGAAGTCACCAGCCCTGCCCTTGGGATGAACACAATTCTTTAGGAACTCACAAATTCAGTTCTCACAAGTATGGATTGTTACTGAGAGCCAAGTGATTCAGCCTTTCTGCATATTGGATTCCTTTCTGTTTCTCTGCCATGTTGGAATGCAATGGGGTGGGGGGATTTGTCAAAGGTCAAACAGATATGATCACCTGATCATGAACTTTCAGTCTCCAAAACTATGAATCAAATAAGCTTCATTGTAAAGTGTCCAACCTCCTGTATCTTGTTATTGTGACAGAAGATGAATTAATGCAATGCCAGAAGCAGCACCCCATAATCAAAAGTATCTGTAGATACTGCTAAATGTCCATCTTGGGACACTGTACTTGAGAAAAAGAATGAAATGCAATGGTAAGGTCTCAGACCAGGGGCTAGGAGATCTAACTCATTTGGTAGAGTGCGTGCCTAACATGCACACAATCCTGGCCTCCCTCCCAGGAGGATCTAAACTGAGGAGGATCAGGAGTTCCAGGTCATCCTTGGCTTCATAGAGGATTCACAGTCAGCCTGGGGTATGTAAGACCTTGTTAAAAGCAAGCAAGCAAATGAGAGAGAGAGAGAGAGAGAGAGAGAGAGAGATATTTTAATATATTTGGAACAATGGGAAAGATTCTTATATAAGGCATTTAGACAATTGTAGACATTTCAATATGAACTTAAAGATATTATTAAATTATTGCTAATTTTCCCCAGCCTAAAATGGTATTATAGTTATATTGGATGCCCTTATTCTTTGAAAGCATATGCTGGATTATTTTAAGTGAGATGTCAATTAAGAAATTCTAATATTCAACTTACTTTCAAATGCTTCAATGGATAAACATGCCAATTCACAGGAAAGGTGAAGAGAATATAAACAATAACTGAACAGAGTTGAAAAGCATAGGTAATTAATTGTATTTCTTAAAACTTTGTGTGTTTTTAAATATTCAAAATAAAAGGCTGGGGTTGAGGAGTCATCTCTACTTCATGAGCCTGTACTAACCTAATACATTAGGAGCAGGCTGCCTTAAATGAATCTGAGGTCCCTTTTGGGGTTGCCTGGTCAATGAGCTAGCTCAAACCATGTATGTGAGGCTGGTCTGAGGCTTGGGGAAAGCTGTGTGTACCTGGAGAACAGCGAATAAACTGAGTTTCCACTGGCTTCCTTTCCTTTATAAAGCATCCCACCAAAAGTCTAGGTGCCGTGTGAGAGAGTGAGTGCCTTGGAGCCCTGACAGCTGCATCAACTACTCCCTCATTCCCAAGCCAATGGAGTGAGCCCCAGCCATCTGGTTCCATTTGCCGACCCTCCATTTCCCAAGAGAGAGAGCTGTCCCTCCCTGAGTGTGTTAGTAAACAGAGTCTCATCTCATCTGTTCAGGTCAGACCCTGGTCTCTTCCTGCTTTCTGCCTCTACCCTGCCTCTGAAATCTAACACTGGGCAGTGTTATGTGGGTTTTTAAGGCAACTCTGGTAAACAGGTACCAAAACTCCAGGCTGCTTGGGGCTGACATAGTCAGATTATCCCTTTCCCTGAGCAGGTGGCCCTCACTCTAGTGCATATAAAAGAAGAGACAGGAGTCCTTTAAACGAGACACAAACCACTCTCTGCTCAGATAATTGCCTAAGGAACAGTGGATGATGGGTTCTCTGCATCTTCAGTTCTCTCAATGATACTGGCTTTGTAAATGTTTTCTTCCCACATTGTAAAACCAAATTCTGTGTGTGTGTGTGTGTGTGTGTGTGTGTGTGTGTGAGAGAGAGAGAGAGAGAGAGAGAGAGAGAGAGAGAGAGCGCAAGCGAGCACACGTGAGCAGGGAGATCAGAGTCCTCATTGATGACTTCCATTT
>NC_034591.1:50890080-50939009 GCF_900095145.1 Mus pahari
TTTCTCTGTATAGCCCTGGCTGTTCTGGAACTCACTCTGTAGACCAGGCTGGCCTCGAACTCAGAAATCCGCCTGCCTCTGCCTCCCGAGTGCTGGGGTTAAACTAACATTTAAAACACAAGCAAACCCAGAGGGCAGAAGGGGAAATGCTGATAAATGAGTCTGTGAAAGACATTTAAAACTTTTATATGGTGTGGATGAAGATGATGGCAATGAGCAGCCACAGACAGACACTGCAAACAGAGCCAAAGACAAACGGAATGGACAGGAATCGTTCGCGGTCGACAGAAAACACGCTCAGGCCTTGTGTGAGGAGGTCTTAGTTTCACAATTCTATCAAAAAACAAAACGAACAGAGAAATGGGCAAAGAATGTGAACGAATCCTTCACATACTACAAATAAGTATGGTGTTGGTAGGGTGGTGTCACTGAGAGACGGCTCTGCTGTTCTCAACTTGAATGTACATATGATCTAGTCATTTCTTTGAAGTAATTTATCCTGTGGATAAAGTCACAACAGAGGTTCCTAAAGACATGAATGTAAGGTTATTCATGGAAGCATTGTTTATAATAGTAATAGGGGAAATAGAAAGAATTTAAATGTTTGCTAATTAGGCAATTGTTGGCTTTATGCTTGTCTAGTGGCTAAAAGATCTCCATATGCTAATATGGAATGTTGCAGATATACTATTAAATATAACATAAAGGATACAGTATATAATTTACTCTGCATAGAAGCATTGTATGTGGGCTGGAGAGATGGCTCAGTGGTTAAGAGCACTGACTGTTCTTCCTGAGGTCCTGAGTTCAATTCCCAGCAACTACATGATGGCTCACAACCATCTGTAATGGAATCTATTGCACTCTTCTGGTGTGTCTGAAGACAGCTACAGTGTACTCATATAAGTAAAAATAAAAAATCAATAAAATTTTTTTAAAAAGGAAGCATTGTATGCATTTGATATCCTTATACAGAAAACATAGGGCAAGAAATAGTTCTGTGTTTAACTTGTAATAAGAAGGGTGTCTTTTTGCTTTCTATACGAACCCATTTTCCATTTATTTTAATCATTGTCATGTCTTACTTTTACAATTAAAAGTGTGCAAGATACACTTCAAAACAACTTTCACAATGTCAGTCAGTGCCCTTCTGCTGCTTCTGTAGGAAATGTCTGAACTACCGAAGCAAGCGAGATAAAGTTGCCTGCTGGTTAAATTGCTTTTAGCTGGGAGTGCAGTATGGAAATGTACTGAGCCATTGTAATGAGGAAGATGATTCTGAGCACCTAAGAAGGCTGCAGCTGGCGAGTTCCTGGAGCAGCTTGAGGTCATTCACCCTTCTCGCCTGGCTCAGGCCCAGCCTCCAGCAAGATTAAGATTCCAATTTGGAAAGCCTGAGTGGCCCATGGAGACAAAAGCAATGTGATAAGAAATTTTCTTTCTCCTCTTTCTTTCCCTGTCTCTAGAGTTTCTTCAAGAACATGAAATTAGAGATAGAACCATAATTCAAAGGTACTGAGATATGAGAAGGCGCTCGGGTGGTTCTCTCTCTGTAATGACAGCGTGCCTGTGCTTGGCTGGGGCACTCTTTACAGCACGCCGAGTCTCTTCAGGTCCAAAGCCACTCTTCCTCCAAAATGGCTATGCTAGTGGCATTGCTCTAAATAAAAGGACTTTGGCCAGGCAAACAGAAGGATTATGAGCAAGCCTTAAAGTTTCTGTTCACTAGATCTCTTAAGAGGGTTTCTGTTTACTAGGAACCTCAGTTCCCTCAAACATCAGCTACCTCAGGCAAGGACATCTAGTTCGTGGTCAGTCCTGATGGCCTGTATCAGCTCAGATTCCCCACCCTGATGGCTGTCATAACAATATCTACTTGGTTTCCACCATTTTGCTTTTCTCACTGCCTTGGCAGTTCGAGCCCCAATGACTCTTTCTTTCTGCCCATAGAACAGCCTAGTTCAGTAGTTTCTCTGCACCATGTCTCAGGTATCAATCTGAGAGGACAGCCTCTATCAGGGACCTCTTTTCTGTTCTCAATGAAGTGGCACATTCAGTTCCTGGTACAGCATCAGTTCATTTCTATTAGTCATTTCACAGCTGTTTGCTGGGAGGGGCAAAATTGAAATCCTTCGGGTTGATTTCACAAGCTGAAGACAAGGCCTTTCCAGTTCCTGTTGGTGATTTTCGAGTCAATAAAGCATGTCTGTCGTGGTGGCTGTTTCTCTCTAACTGGTTTCAGTTGTCTGCCGAGCTGTCTACCTGGCTTCCACTTGGCTCAGAAACCTAGGTTTGTGGCCATCCTGTTACAGGTGGATTGATGCCAGGCTGCCCACCGTTGTTTGTTATTAAGTTGGTGATGCAATTTTTGTTTGGCAGTTTGTGACTGTAAGGTTATTCAAGGATGCTGTTTAGAAATACAAGTGAACTACCAAGCGGGACATCAGAGCAGATCCTAGGTTTGGTTTTTTTTTTTTTTTTTTAGGCTGTTCAGGGACAGTAGACAAACGCACAAATTTGTTATTGTAGATTGTTATGAATCCTGAGGATGCACATACGGGGATCATTATTGTAGATTGGCTTGTGACAGCTGGCCCTGATTTACTTATTTCCTCAAGAAGACACTTTGAACAATTATTGAAATGCCTCCCCTCTGTAATTATAATAATAATGATGATGATTTTGCAACTGAATATGCAATTCAGGGCGTACACACTCAACTGTTTTTAGCTTGTTTCTCTTTTTACATTGATGTCAGCTGCTGTCTTGGATTATGAAGAACTAAGAAGGACTTTCCAACCAAGGGTCAGTGAGCGACATGAACAGAGTCATCTGTGGCCAACCCAGGAAGTTACTAAAATAATAATTATAGTTAGTATTTAAGGAGCAAGCTAACCATGGGCAAGGCTTTTCTTTCTCTCTCCTTTTTTGCGGTCTTTGGAGAAAGAAACCTATTTTTAGTACTTATCTGCTCTTAAGATTAAAAATAATGTATCTTGTTGAATAATAAAATTACAAATGTCTGACAATGCCTTTGTGCCCCCCCTTTCTAATTAAGGAGCTTCAAAGGGAAAAGCTGGTGAACTAGAACAAAGAAGTCTGTGCTGTGGGTCAGGGGAGAAAACAGAGAAGGGGAGTGGGAGCTGCTGGAGGACAGACAGATGACAATGAGGACAGATGGCAATGAGGACAGACAGAGAAGTTAGGATAGAAAGGCACTGATGGGCAGAAGGTAAGATGGAGCCAGGCAGGAGGAAAGGACAGGGAAGAGAAAATGGGCAAAGTGGGGAAAGTACAGGGGAGACTGAGGCAAGGAGACTGAGAGCTGGAATCTAGCCTGGCCTCTCTGTCCTGTCTGTCTGTCTGTCTATCTTTCTCTTTTCTAGCATGCACACATAGAGGTAAATAAATAAGGCTAAGGCTGGTGGTCCATCCTGTCCCAGTGCTTGAAAACCTAAGGCAGGAGGAACTTGAGTTCTAGGCCTTTCTGAACTACACAGTGAGACCTTGTCAACAATAAACTAGGAACAGCCAGGCGGTGGTGGCGCACACCTTTAGTCCCAGCGCTTGGGAGACAGAGGCAGGCAGATTTCTGAGTTTGAGACCAGCCTGGTCTACAGAGTGAGTTCCAGGACAGCCAGGGCTACACAGAAAAACCCTGTCTCGAAAACAAACAAACAAAACCAAAAAAAAAAAAAAAAAAAAAAAAAAAAAAAAAAAANAAAAAAACCCCAAACCAAACAAACAAAAAAACCCTAAGAACATACATAACCCGGTAAATTGGGGAAAGCAAGCAAGCAAACAAACAAACACAAACAAGAAAGGAGACGCACAAGACTTGGACTGGAGGATTTTTTATTTTCTTTTTAAAGCATGCGACGGTTGGTGGTGTTAACCTGAGGGAATCTAGAATCACCTGGGAGATGGCCCTCTGCGCATGCCTGTGGGGACTGTTATGCTGTGGGAAGACCCACCACTGTGTGTGGCACCATTCCCTAACTGGACCCTGGAAGTGGGAGCTGGGCACCAGCAGGCTGACTTTACCCTCTCCTGACTGCAGATGTCACATGATCAGCTGCTTTCAGCTGCTGCTCCCCTGACTTCCCCAGTGTGAGGGACGGTGCCTTGAACTGTGAGCTAAAATAAACCCTTGCTTACTCAAGTTGCTTTGGTCAGAGTATTTTATCACAGCCTTGGTGAAAGAAACTGAGATAGGTGGGGTGGTGGCACAAGCCTTCACTCTCAGCACGCAGTAGGCAGAGGCAGGCAGATCTGCCAATACAAGGCTGGCCCACATACTGAGTCTCAGGCTACCCCAAACCACAAATGATGATGATGATGATGACGATGATGTATATGTCTTATGAAATCATCACACCCCAACCTAAGCTGGGTAAAATTAAGCAAAGGCCAGAGGTTCTCAACCTTGGTGCTGTATATGGCATCACTTTGAATTGGTTCTGGAGTTGGGGAGACGTGGTTTCTAGAGCATTATTTGTAAATATGCAGGAAGAACATAAATCGTGAGTTTTCAGCAAGATAGCTCAGTAGGTAAAGGCACTTACTGCCAAGCCTGACACACACACACTAATTTAAAAATTATCAACATGATAAAGTCTTCAATAAAAACTTGCATTTGAGGGCTGGTGAGATGGCTCCTTGGATAAAGGCACTTGCTGCCAAGCTCCCCTCTCTTACTCCCCAACCCCAACGAATAATTTTAAAAACTTGTAAGCATGAACAGTCTACAGAAATTTGCGTTTGAGGACTTGACACCAAGACTCACTGGTAAAGGTGCTTGCTGTCAAGCTTAATGACCTGAGTTCAATCCCCAGGACCTACAGGTAGAAGGAGAGAACCAATTCCTATAAGTTGCCCTGGGGCATGAGATGATTCAACTTGATTCCAACACCATAAGGACATCTAGTATCTTTTTGACATTGAATGTCAGTTCAACTCAGACTGACCTGGAATGTGGTAGAACCAGGAAACATGAATACCCTCTCCCTCTCCCTCCCCACCCCGTGTGTGTGTGTGTGTGTGTGTGTGTGTGTGTGTGTGCCACTGTCTGGGACATTCTATGTCGTTCTGGATATCCCTGTGTCCCCTTGTTCTCTGACTTGCCCTCTGGGTTCTCCTCTCTAATATGGAGTTGTCCAGAATTATTTTTTTATTACCAACTTTCCTATCACAGTCACTCCCCAGTTTACTGTTTTGATATCTGTAAATATAGATATGTGTGTGCATATATGTGCACACGTGTATGCATGTATGTATTCCCCACTGACACTGATACTGGCTTTCTGGAGCCACAGCTCAGAAATATGGTGTCTTCTGTATGAATGAGGAAGGGTTGTCTTGACTGGCAACCTATGGAACTATAGGATTATTGTGCTATATAGATGATTCTACTCTGGTCGATTAATACCCATCATTAGAAATATGACATTTGAAACAAGATTACATCCATCACCAACATCACTATTACTACCACACATATTTTTATGCCAACCACTTCTGAACAGACATAAGCCGGGTGTATCCTCTGTACCTGGTACATGGGAGAGGAAAGGTAATTGCTTACTTCAGTGAATAGATGGAAGTTTAACAAAGCAAGGGAAATAGAGCCAACTAGATGAAAGGGGAAAATGAGGGAAACTAGTTAGGCCTAGAGTTTCACAAACCCAGGCTATGGCAGGGCACAGGGGCACAGGAAGAGTGTAGCTTCAAAGCTTCTTGACCTTGACCATGTAAACTAGATGGATGAAATACTCTTCTGCTGAGCCAGTTGCCTGCCTCCACCCCCAAGGCCTTTTGGTTCCAAATATACTAAGAATCAGTGTTAATTGCTCTTTTGAAATATCGTTTTGTCCGCTCCATTCAGATGTGGCAATTTGCAAAGCAATCTCCAGCAGTTGACAGTTCGTCCATAGCTGTGTGGTATCCAGACATTTCCTGGGACTTCTGCCCACCTCCTATGCAGCTGGCAGTGTCTGCCAAACCAGGATATGTGCTCAGCTGGGATTAACTTGGAACCAAGTGGCGCTTTGTTGTGTCTAAGATTTGTTTAAATTCTGCAAAGGTGAAGGGCAGTCCGACTTAATCCAAATAATAAAAGCAAAATTTAAAAATTAGGACTGAGGCTCAGAGCTCAGCTGGGTAAAGTGCTCATTTGCACCAGCAGGAGGACGTGAGTTCAATGTGAAAACGACAGGAGTGGTAGTGCGCATGTATCATCCCAGCACTGGGAGGGTGGGTTGCTGCTGGCCAGGCTGCCTAACCTCCTTGGTGGGCCCCAGGTCAGAGAGAGCACAAGTCCCAAAAAGGCAAAGTGGAAGACACTGGAGCTGACCTCTGGCTTACTCACGCGCACATGTGTCCATGCCCACCCTCTCCAAATTAAACATTAGCAGGTGCTTGAAGACTGCCTGAGTCCACACTGGGCTGATAAGAATTGTAGCTCTGACCAGTTCAAGGACAAGGTCAGCAGGCTGGTGGCTGGGAGCCCAGGCCAAGAATCTGTATTCTTTGTATGATGCCCTCTAGATTTATGCTTGTGGGGGCCGGGGGAGTAAAGTTACTGGCTGTTTCTTTTTGAAGCTCTTTCCTTTTGGCCAGAGACATTCTCAGCTCCTTCACACTTGGCTTCAAGGTCGTAGCCTAGACCAAAATGTTTACAGAAAAAGCTAGGCACTTATGAAGAGGACTCTCTGCCAGCTCCTACACTCCCAGTGCCTGGCTCCAAACAAGCTCAGCAAACCAAGGAAGGGATAAAGTGGCCTCTGGAACCAAGAATTTTTAGGTTTGATTGCCAAAGGGAAAGCAGATGCATTCTGCCCTACTTCCCCGACCGCTGACATAGATGTTGCTGCTGCTGCTGCCATCTCCTGGGAGAAGACAGGCCCGAACTTCACACACCTGATGCCTACATCTAGGTTCACCCCTGACTCAGCTGGGCAAAGGCTGAAATACCTTTGCCTTAAGAAACAAACAACCCCAAGCTACCTACTTAATCAACAACAACAAAAATATTACACCTGTCCTTTTTTGCATTTCTTTTGTTCTTTTTGGACAGCATTTTGCTTAATGAAATGATTTCAGGGCCAGGGAATTCAGCCACAGTAGAAGGGGCTTGTCTAGTATGCTCAAGGCCCAGAACTCCACTCCCAAAATTGGAAAAAATAGGCTTCATAACGGTCAGTTTTTGGACTATCAGAAGCTCCTCCTCTTAGCTCTCTGAACCCTGAGCCTAATGGTAATGGTGAGGATGCATACACATAGGGCTTTTAAAGGAGAGGATAAATACTACGAGCTTGCTGATCCTTGATGTCCAAGCATCTCAGTTTATTTGCCAAGCAGTTCTGAGAGTTGAGATAGCAACGGGAGCTCCAAGTATTCAAGAATTGGTCAATGGGAACAAGTTCATGCTTCCAAACTCCTTGAGGGACTTTCTTTAGTATCTTAGTTTCTTTTCCTGCTGCTGTGATTTTTAAAAAGGCAAACTAATAAAACAAACAAACAAACAAACAAACTCAAAACTAACAAAAGCAAGTCAAAGGAGAAAGGGTTTACCTCAGCTCATTCTGCAAGGGTACAATCCCCCCTGGCAGAGAAGCTGGCAGTTGGCCTCAGTATACCCAGAGACAGAAAGCAAAGAAAGATGAGCACTGGGCTGGTGAGATGGCTCAGTGGGTAAGAGCACCCGACTGCTCTTCTGATAGGTCCAGAGTTCAAATCCCAGCAACCACATAGTGGCTCACAACCATCTGTAACAAGATCTGATGCCCTCTTCTGGAGTGTCTAAAGACAGCTCCAGTGTACTTACATGTAATAAATAAATAAATCAAAAAAAAAAAAAAAAAAAAAAAAAAAAAAAAAAAAAAGCTGGTGAGGTGACTTTAAAAAAAAAAAAAAAAAGATGAGCACTTATCTACTCAGCTTACTTCATCATCTTTTTTTTAGTTCAGAATTTCTACCCACGGAATAGTCGCCCTTACAGTTGAAAGGGTCTTCTGCAGCTGGTGAGATAGCTCAGTGGTTAAGAATACTTATTCTTCTTGCAGAGGACCCAGTTCAGTTTCCAGAATCCACAGAGTGGCTCATAATCATCTGGGAATCTAGTTCCAGAGTGCCCAACCCCTTGTCTTCATAGGCTTAGGACCATCTTCTAAAGCAAAGTGCATGCATTCCAACATCTCAAGTCCCCATAGCCCAACGGTTCTCAACCTTCCTAATGCTGCAATCCTTTAATACAGTTCTTCATGTGGTGGTGACCCCCATCCAGAAAATTATTTTTGTTGCTACTTCATAACTAATTTTGCTGCTGTTATGAATTATGATGTAAATATTTGATATGTAGGATATCTGACATGCAACCCCTGTGAAAGGGTCCTTCAACCCCCAAAGAGGTCGCCATTAACAACTACAACGTCTCTTAACTGTGAGTTTCTACAAAATAAGCAAGCTATGTACTTCCAAATGGCACAGAGTAAATGTTCCTATTCCAAAAAGAAAGAATGGGGGCACAGAAAGGAGTGACTGGATCAAAGCAAGACCAAAATCCAGTAGGGCAAACACCAAACCCTACAGCTTTGTGTCCTGCATCAGAGGTTTGGAATACAGTCACCTGGGTTCCAAAAGGGCTGGACGGCTCCACTCCTCCAGCTCTGCTGCCTGCAACACAGCCTCTCTCCTAGGCTGGCTCCATTCATCCTGTCAGCTCTCCATGGCAGACATCCCATGGTCCATTGCCCCCAGGTCACCTTTACAGCCAGCCACGTGCACTGGCTTTTCCGGGCCTCCTTGTGGGACCTTGACTCTTGCACATGCTCCCTGGCCTCAGTGGATCTGTAACATCACTGCAGATCAGGATTCCATGACTGCCTCTAAGCTTTCATTTTTAGTGATTCCAAACCAGTGCCATGCAGATGCTGCTGCCAAATTCTGCTGCCAGTTCGTGATGTAGTCCAGTCCCCCTGTACCACAGTCATAGCAACATCCCTATGCCTTCTGGGCCAGCTTTGGTGAAACACATTCTTAGGTGGTTGTGTTTGAATAGAGGACACAAATTTAGATCCTTATGAGATGGAGCCTCTGATGGGTGGGGTCTTGCTCTCAGGGAACCTTTCTCCTTTATCCCAGTGCAGAGCAAGAGGCTCCTCTTCTGTGCCACTGTTTTACTTAATGATTACAGTGTTTCCTCATTACTGCCCTGGATGCTCTCCTAACTTGAACTTTCCTCTGATAAACAAGTTAATCTATTAACTTTAAGTTCAACTTCATGCAGGTTCTTAGTTTACAGTCAAAATGAAGCCAGATTCTTAGCCAAAATATCACATGAATGGTCCCTGGCCCAGTTCCTGGTAGAGTCTTTGGTTCTCTCTGATAACTCATGAGCTGTGTCTCCACTGTCTGTGTTTGTTCAGCACTCTGTATTCTAAGGGCCTGGTTTCCAGCCTCCCAGGGCTCTTTTTAGTCCTAAGTACCAAACTCTCCCACATCCCACCATTTCCAAAGGCCTAGGAGCCATGCGGTCAGGTTTATCCAGCAGTGACCCCATTTTTGGCGCCACTTTTCTTCCTTACATTCTCTTCCTGTTGGTATAAAACACCCTGACAAAAGCAACGTAGGGGAGAAGGGTTTGTTCTAGCTCACCTAAGACGGCCTGAGCTTGAGGTCACACTGCATCATCCACAGTCAGGAAGCGGAGAACACTCTGCCTGCTTTATTCGGAGTACACACTTCAGAACCCCCACCTAGGGAGCAGTCTTCCCACATCCGTCAACATAATGGAAATAATTCTCCACAGACAGTCTCAGAACGTGACCTTCATCTGGATTATAACATACAGGGCACTAGGAGGCTTTCCTCCTAGGTGACTCTGGATCCTGCCAGGGTGACAACACCAACCATCACACTGACCAAAATTTGAACTGACAGTCTCTATGTCTTTGGTTTTGTCTAGTCTTTAATTTTGTGGAAAACATAATTATAAATTGTCAAGAAGAAATTCAGAGGGAAGCAGGAGACATGTTTCTTGAGTACCTAGCATATGCCTGTGATAGGGGATTTGAAGAAAAGTCACATAAATATAGACATATATAACACACATTTCTTAGGAAAGGCATAGGAAAAATCAGGGGTTTGGGTTCTAGGTGCACATCTGTGAACAGCTCAGTTGTACAAATGTCTTAGGTATTAGTGCTTTCATCTGTTGTATACTACTGTAAAAGGACATTTTCCCTTTTTAGGAAATCAGAGTTTTCTTAGAAGGCAGCAGGTTAAATAATTTGTCATGTTTCACCTGTTCTAACCGTCAAAATTTGTCAGTGATCTCTGAGTGGCCCTGTGTAAGCTAAAACAAGAACCTCAGAGGGCTTTATGTCGAGACTGCTTTCCTTAACTATTTTATTTTAGTCTTATTTTAACCAATTATGAGAGTAATGAGTATATTCCAGTCTTCCTTCAAATATGTTTTGATCCTTAGTTATGGTTTGTATGTTATATCCCCTCCAACATTCATGTTGAAACATAATTCCTGATTAAGAGATGGGGCTTTGGGGCTGGAGAGATGGCTCAGCGGTTAAGAGCACTGACTGCTCTTCTTAAAGGTCCTGAGTTCAATTCCCAGCAACCACATGGTGGCTCACAACCATCTGTAATGGGATCTGACGCCTTCTTCTGGTGTGTCAGACACCAGAAGACAGCAACAGGGTACTCATACAAATAAAATAAATCTTTAAAAAAGAGAAAGAGATGGGGCTTTTAAGACATACTTAACTGTAGAGAGCTTCACCTTTATTCATAGGGTTAGTACTCTATTACAAAGAGGTGGGAGGGAGCTAGCTAGGCTCCTTTTTCCTCCTTTTCCATTGTTATGATGTAACACTTCTCCCCTCCAGATGATGTAAGCCATCTTAGAAGCAGAAAGACAGAGACTCTCACTAAACACTAAACACTCTGGCCCTTTGATCTTGAACTGCCAGCCTCTGAAACTGTGAGAAATAAATTTCTTTTTTTATAAATTACCCTGCTTCAAGTGTTTTGTCATGGCAGTATATAATCCACCAAGCACAGCAACTATAAAATCCCTTCCTTAACAATACGCACACCTCTGCCTTCTGCCCTCGCACATGCCTTCTGCCCTCGGCCTTCTGCCCTTGCTAATTGGTATGTTTCTTTGCATAAAAATAGACTCAACTGTGTTTGTTTTGCTTTGTATCTCTCAGGGTCTTTGTTACTATTACTTTGTTACTTGGCTACATTTGATATTTGAATGGTACCTCATAGTTTATTAAATTTATTCCCAATTATCAACTCATTTTGGAAGAATTAGGATCAAACAGGATGGGCTTTTTGAACCAACGAGGGTCTGCATGGATCACTGAGAGCTGGGGCTCTTTGGCTAAAGCATTGCATTAGTCAATGATTCATGCTTTAAAGGCCTGGAATTTTTCAAAACCAGTCTTTTACAGTGGTTGGCTCTTCCTCATCATATATAGGCATTAGCTCAAGTATTACCTTTTTCTAGGGAACCTGGTCAATCTAAGAATTACTCTTGACTAATCTCTTTTTAGAATTTACCACGGAGTAAAATTATCTAGATGACTTATATATGTGTTGGCCGAACAGAGAATGGTAGCTTGAAGGGGTGCAGATTTGTCTGGCTCTGCTGCTCACCCTTGTCTCCCAGGCATCCGGGAATGCCTGGGGCATCAGAGCTTCCGAGAGAGCAAGAGAGCGAGAGATAGAGAGAGAGAGAGAGAGAGAGAGAGAGAGAGAGAGAGAGAGAGAGAGAGAGAGAGAAAGAAAGAAAGAAAGAAAGAAAGAAGAAGAANAAGAGAACCTAAAAACCCCTAAGATAGCTACCATCTGGGAGAAGTACTCACACGGGCCTCTGGGGGTCAAGAAGACTGGCTCACTGGGGCTCACTGGCTCACTGTTGATCCTCCTGCTCCATGATGGTTTATATTGACCCCATCTGTGAAGTACAATGGTACAGGGTGACCGTCTGGCTGCTGTCTGTTCCCAGGCCTCTCATGTGCATCTCTGGATACAATCCCATCACCTACAGTCATGCTCCAAGGTGGAAGAGAGTAAAGATGGACACCTAGAAGTCTGACTTGTCAGGGATCTCCTGAGGAATCTGCAGTTTCCTGAGCCTCCAATTTTATTTTAACATTTCTACAAATTTTGGGCTGAGTATCAACACACATGTTTGTATTTCTGTTAACACAGGAGTGCTTATTTGTGTTATGGGAAAACCGTGCTCTCCTTATGGTGAGTGGCCTCACATTGTGCTTGGCAATCATACCTTAGGGACACACATTTACAGTGTGTGACACTCAGTTTTCCTACATAGTACCCTGGCCTCTAACTGAAAGTCAGCACAACTTATTTCTTCCTCAGTGAGCACTCTCTGAGCATCTACACTGTACTAGACTACACTCTATCGAGACTAGAAACCATAGATGACTGCGAATTGGATATGCGTGACTCCTATCGCAACAGGAGTTATCTTTACAGGACAGGGAAACACAAAAGAACTAGAAACACACTGTGGTGATTGTTAAGCTAAGGGAGCAGGACTCTGGGGGTTAGGGGAGAGGTAGAAAATGTCAAGTGATGGTGAAGTAGGTGATGGGGTAAGATCTCCGGAGATAAAATGATCTGAAGAACAAGCAGGGTAGAATGTGGGGTGGGAGGTGTTCCAGGTCAGGAAGAGACCATGTCCCAAGGGCAGAGAAGATGTACACCAATGTGGAATGAGTGTTTAGTGTCACTGGAACACAGTCCTGATGCAGAAGGGTGTGTGTGTTTGTGTGTGTGTGTAAGGGAAGCAGGAAAAGGAGAGAGGCTGAACACTCACTGAAGAGCTCACTGGTAAGCCATTGATAATGGAAGGGAAGAGAACGCCACAGAGGAGCTGAGCATGGTGACCCCTGTCCTCAAGAGAAGCAGAGGCAAGAAGTTCTCTGCAAATTCCAGGCCAGTCAGGTTTAGGAAGTAAGATTCTGTCTTGAAAACAACAACCATGGCATCTCTCCCCTCCCAAACAAACAAACCAACAACTGCAGGAAAGTCTAACACTTGAGAAGAGTTGGTTTAAAGCTGCATGGCAGGTGAGGTGAGGAGAAGCCCATGGGGCCTCAGTCCTACACGAAGAACTACAGGCATCGAGGAAAGCTGGGAGCTGAGAGTGGCCTCCCCAGGGTTGTCCAGTGTCAAGCAGTCACACCTGAAAATGTACCTCAGGTAACATTATATGGACTCAACCGGTTATACTGGAGAGTAAATATTTATATACAAGTACATATATGCAATAGCAATTAATGAAAAAGTGGCCATGAATTTGAAGAGTAGGGAGGTTTAGAGGGAGGAAAGGGAAAGGAGAAATACTGCAATTGAATTACAATCTCAATAAGAAGAATTGGTTTATACCTGTTTTTCACATTATATAGTTGATCAGGAACTATACAATTCTTGGCCTGGAACAACAACAACAACAACGACAATGACAATGACAACGACGACTTATTAAAATCTGAGAAGAGGAACTAGCACATTGTGGGTCCTCTAATTGGAGTGAACCCTCAGCTTAATCTTCTCCCTTTTAGAGACAATCTTTCCCTCCAAGATAATTTCTCTGTAGCTAACTTCCTCCATGGCAGGCAGTTCTCTAACTCAAGTCAGTGGGGTTAGAGCATTACCTCAGGGGCCATTACCTCAGGGGTCATTACCTCAGGGGTCATTACCTCAGGGGTCATCCTATTCCCAACAAAGTCTTAAACACTAAGTATACTTGTGGTCTAGCTGACATTTCTAATGGTATCCTAATAGAGGCTACTACTAAAACGTCACCAATGGAAATGAAGCCAATAAAGAATTGGAGAGAGCTGCTGGGCAGGTTAGCGATGATAATCAAAGAGAGTAAAACCATTGGATCATTTATTGAGATGCTCTTTGCTTGAGTATTTACATCCTCTGGTTGACACAATGATGCAACCCAAACTTCCAGGAGTCCAACCTCTTAGGCAAGGAGTGACACAATTTTAGGTGATGCCGCTGGGTAAGCAAGGAAATATTTATAACCCTGACAAACAGGTACTAGACAGGAGCATTATCTAACTTTGCCACCTATTTAGGCCAGATGTTCCTTTTGTGATAAAAAGCTGGAATGATGCCTGCTGTCAGGCTTCGTGAACAGTATGTATGCTGGAGGTGGGTGGGGTGTACTCATTATTCCTTCTGAAGAGGACGCGATCTTTTCTCAAGCATCTCTCTCTTTCCAAACATTTGGGCTAAATTTATGTTAAAATTCAAAGCAAGCAGATTTACCGCCGGAGACAAATGAGGGCACACAGCTTTCCAACTCTCTGAGCATTTTCCTGGTATGTGGCGAATGTCGTTTCTGGGTACAACGATGCCATTAGAATACTAGTAAGAGAGGCTCACAAGAAATGTTTACAGAACACACTAGCTGGTCCTTTATCTTGCCTCCACCTGACCCTTGAACATGGTGACAAGGACATTTTTTTTTTTTTACCCCAGGACAACTGCAGAGACAAAAGCCATACGGTATTATTGCACTTCAATTCTCCTCACCTCTGTTTCCGGAGAGGATTTATAAACAGGCTGGGGCTAGTGGTTTCCAAAGTCGGAAAGATATTCCCTTCCCAAGCTCATCGAATTTTCCCTTCCTGATCTAGAAGATCTTTTTCTTTTCTTTTTTCTTTTTTTTTTCCCAAATGTCCTTGGCTTTGTCTTTACCTGAGCTTGTAAGAAAAGTCCTCTGTGCCACTCCTCTGCCAGCCTCCCAGGAAAGGCAAGCCTCCCTGGGAGGGTCAGCTAGGAAAGGACAGCGTGGGAAACCCGAGGAAGCAGCCTCCCAGCAGCCAGTGCCGGCCCTGCGCGGTCGGGTTCCCGGGCGCGGCCCCTTTAAGAGCAGGCCCCGTCCCCGCCCTCCTCCTGGCGGGGCTGGCGCTCGGTGGCGGCCGCTACGGTGCTGACAAGATGGCGGCTGGCGGGGCTGTTGCTGCGGCGCCCGAGTGCCGGCTTCTGCCCTACGCGCTGCATAAGTGGAGCTCCTTCTCCTCCACCTACCTTCCCGAGTAAGTGCGGGGCCCCGCGCTCGAGCTGTCGGAGCCGCTCGGCGAGAGCGCGGCCGGCCCGAGCGTGCGGTGCGGGGAGCGGAGCCGAGAGAGGCCCAGGCGGGGCCTGTGACGGGGAACGCGCGGCCTCCGGAGCTTCTCGGTGCGGCGGCCGAGCGCTCCGGCCTGGCGGGCCGAGGCCGGGCTGAGGGCCCGGGAGCGAGCTCGGGGTGGTGGCGGCGGCGGCGGCGGCGGCGGCGAGGTGGGCTTGCGCAGCGGGAGGCGAGGCGGAGCGGAACGGAGCGGGGCTCCGGGCCGGGGCCGCGGGCGAGCCTCCCCCGCCGTCGGAGGTGGTCAGGGCGACGGGGGCCCGGGTCCTTTCCGGGCGGCTTGGACGCGCGCGCAGCGCCGGAGTTCCTGAGCCTGCAGGAAAAGTGCTTAGCTCTGCACGAGTGGCGAGAGAAGTTGAGGAGTCCATCGGCATCCTGGCGAGAACTCGGAGGACTGGCAGAGGGGTGTCTTGGCTTGGGGGGGGGGGGCTGGAAGTTCTGAAAAAGATCGGGAAGGAGGGCAGGTCTGGGGGAGTGCGGCTTGCCCTAGGGGACCAGCATCTCAGCAGAAGTGGCCTTAGGAACACAACGAGGAACGGGTGCAGTTTTCTGTTGCTATTCGAATAAAATTGCTACATCTCGGGAGTGTCCTGGACAGGGAGTGTGTGCCGTTCGTATTTTAAAAATTCCTCCCGTTTGTTCAGATTGGATTTCTCGAGTCCAGTCGGTCAGGACTTTGGAAGTGAAGCCATGGGTGAAGACACAGCCTCTCTGGACTGCCCACCTGCCCTCCTCCTAGTCACCAGGTCAAGGGTTGGCACTGAAGCCTTGTAGCTCCCGCCCAGTGAAGGCTGACCTGTGCTCTGATCTGGCCGGTTGTGGCCTGTTGATAGCTGGTACATGGCCACATCTCTGATTGATGTTGGAACCCGACTTTTAATGTGAGGGTGAGCTGAATAAACACCGGCCTTCATTTGAAGTGGACTTGTGGCTGTTCATTATGTGAACCTCTGTTTGTTTTTTTGTTTTGTTTTGGTAGTTTTTTCTTTTTTGGGGGGTGTGTGTATGTTTTGGGGGCTTTTTTAAAAGGTTGTTTGTTTTGACCGACTCCTTTGAATCTGAAGGTAAGGTTAGGGGTTGGTGGTGTGTCACTCACTACCTCGAATGACTTTTTCCAACCCCAGGCCCTTCGTTAGATTACTTACACTTTAGGTTGTCTCCCACTGCTTTACCTTTGGTGTAGGCATGAGACTGGGAAAGCCCAAATCCCTGTTGTGTTACCTGTTGTATGGGCACGTTGGGAAGAGAGGCATTTCTAAAAGGAGTCCTTGATCTCCAGTTTGGAGTGGGGACAGCACCTGCTGTTAGTTGGACTGCAGCTGGAAGAAGCCATTGCTATAGCTTCCTTAAGGGCACAGAGAGAACAGTTTATTTGCACTTAGTACTTCCACTTAGTGCATCTTGTTTAACCCCAAAGACATTTCAAACATATAGTATAGTTTTTATTTTAAAGCCCTTTAGAGTTAAACAGTCGGGAGTTTTTCCTTGGAAGGAATGCAGATGAGTGCTAGGAAGCTTGAGTTTGAGAATTTTGTCAAGCAGGCTGGTGTGTGTCTGCCTTAGTTGTGAATTTCTTGGTTCTGAACTTAGGTTAGCAAGTATGGATGCTGTATCTTTGTATGACAGGAAGTTTAAGAAAGATTGATTTTCCCCCGTAAAATTACCTTTAATGGGGTGAAACAGTGAAAGGCATTATGTAATGTCTCAAGCAGGTATGATTTTTTTTTTTTAAGGACTAGCCAGCTATTTGTTGAAATTGTTCAGCAAAGAACAAATATTTATTGACAGAAATCTAGGGGTGATGGTAATAATTACAAAAATGAAGCTGGGTGTGGTGGCGCACGCCTTTAATCCCAGTACTTGGGAGGCAGAGGCAGGCTGATTTCTGAGTTCGAGGCTAGCCTAGTCTACAGAGTAAGTTTCAGGACAGCCAGGGCTACACAGAGACACCCTGTCTCGAAAAACAAAAACAAAAACAAACAAATAAAACCCAAAAATGGCAATTACTTATGCCTTTCATATGTTAATCTTTATGAATACTTCAAGTGTTTTAGCTCATTTAAACCTTAACAGTCTTTTAAAGAATCCCCCAAAAAAGCTGTGCCTGGTGTTGGGCCTGGAAGGAGATGCCTGTAATGCAAGCACTGAGGAAGCAGAAGCAGGAGACTCACAAGTGTAAGGTCATCCTCAGCGCCATAGTAAAGTTAAAGTCATCCTGGGCTGAGAGAGCTGTGTTGTCACCCTTGACCTCAAATCTCATTTTCCAGATGCGTAAACAGGGATGAGAGGTTCAAATGTGCCTCTGGTCACCCACCTAGGTGAGGACAGAGCTGAATCCAGAGGACCTGTGCCACGGTTCTCCCCAGTGTGCTTTCTTTACTGCTTCTGTCTAGGGGTTTGTGGAGATTGGAGGGGATTCTGTTAAAGGCGCTGGTGTTGTTTATAGACATATATAGGCTGGATTACTCAGTGAGTGTGTTTTGTGAACAAGCTTGAGGACCTGACTTCAAATGCTAGCATAGACAGTCTTGTATGGTGCACTTGTGACCCCATTGTTCTTGGTGGGGTAGAGACTGGAGGATCCCTGGGATTAACTGGGTACCAGCTTCTAGGTTCAGTGAGAAAAGGAACAAGGCAGAGAGTGATAGAGTAGGCTACCCTGTGTCCTTCTCTGGCCTCTCAGGCACACAAACACAGTCTGTACACATTGGTGCATATATACCACATATGGGTAGGGACCCTTCCCCCCATGAAGTCATGAAAAGGATTTCAATCTCAGATTTCGTTCTAGGACTTCTATTTTTTTTTTTCTAATACAAAAAACTATTTCTCCTTTTAATTCCTAAGATTGATTTGGACCTTAAAATGTTAAAACAGGTCTAGTTAAAGATCACACTTTTTTTTTTTTATTTTAATGCTAACACATTGGCCTTTTTTTTTTTTCAGTGTGTTTACATGGATTTTCCTTTATTTTACTTTTTCTTCTGAAATTTATACCTAATTTTGGAATTAAGAGAGGTACATGTAAGTGATACATGATACGATTGAACATACATACTACAGTAAAAACATTTTATAAATCATTGATGTGTAGTCCTGAATGTTTATTGCTATAGGTTGTAGTGACATTGGTGATAACTTGTCGGGTGGCTCGTGTCCCTGGGATGCTTTGTTCATATAGTTTGTTAACTCTTAAGCACAGTGTGCAGTGAGCTGCCTATGTTCTGCAGCTGAGGAAGCCGAGGTCAGTATGCATGAACTTGCCCACATCAGACAGCTTTCCAGGGGCCTCTTACACATTCTTATTTTAAAATTACTCCACCAGTAACAAGCAGTTATCAAGTGTCTTCTGTTCTCAGATTGTTCTGTGCAGTTAGATATGTTTAGTATTAGCTCCAACCCCAGTATGAGTGTGATATTATTTTACAGCTAGGGAATCGGAGATTTAGAGAGGTTAGTGTAGGTCTGGGGTCTAAAAGCATTGGAGAGAGGACTCTGGTCCTGGGCTTTCTGACTTCCCTTTAAAAGCTCTGTGAGCTGTTTCACTGTGTGACAAGGCTGCTCTGTGCTTACAGACAGGATTTGCTTGAGTCATTCCTCCAGCTCTGCACTCTGTAGCACACAGCTTGGCTTCTAGGCTCATCCACCTCCGCTCCACTGCTCTTGTTGATCTTGGTGGACATCCCATGGTATTGACATCTCCAAAACTGCTGGGGTCTTGCTGCAACTAGACTACACTTTAACAACTAGCTTCTCCTAGGCCCTCTTCATGGTGCCAAGCAAGCCTCAGCTGCTTTCATGACCCTTCATGTCTTCAAAACTGTTATCATCTGGGGTGACTCTTATACAGTACCAAGTTTGGCCACCAACATGAGAGTCATCCTTGGCTGTCCTGGAACACAGCTTCTTTGTGCTCTCAGAAATTACTTCCCAGAAGATTTCACTCACTGATGCTGGTCTCTTCTTAATCACTGCTAATTTCTTAGCTCCAGCTGACCAGCATCACTTGTCCCTGTGTGTGCTAGGCAAGTCCTCTTTCATTGAGCTACATCCCTGGTTTTATTGGTTGTTAATTTCTCTCTCTCTCTCTCTCTCTCTCTCTCTCTCTCTCTCTCTCTCTCTTAATAACAGAGAGGTGTACCTCGGTAATTCTGTGGTTATGAATCTGCATTTTTCCTTTTATAAGAACTGTATGTTTTGAAGTCGTTACTGGGTGCATACAGACTTACAGCTTTATCACTCTAGTAAATTGGGCCTTTGAAAGTTATAATATGTCCCTTTTTATCTCTAATAATACTATGTGCTTCTTGCCTTTAACCTCTACTTGGTGTAGTTCTGTCTACCTTGTCTGAGCTACATTTTGTTGGGTGTAACCTTTGCTTAGTTTTTCCTGGCTGGTGCTGGTGATTGGAACCCGAGACCTCATGCGTGTTAGACAGTACTTGTCTAGCCCTCTTACTGTGCATGCTTTGTGTTTGCATATTTGAGATCTGTTTCTTTTTAACAGCATATGGATTTGTTAAAATTAAGTTCCGTTATTCATTTAGAGAGAGAGGGTGAATGAGAGAGGGAGGGAGGGAGAAGGAGATGTGTGGAGGTTAGAGGTCAGATTTCAGGAGTTGGTTCATTTCATCCACTGTATAGATTCCGGGGATTCAAGTCAGGTCATCAGGCTTGGTGGCAAGTACCTCCTGAGCCAGCTTGCTGCCCCAAGATTTGGGTATTTTGTTATTAAATTAGAGTTAGCTCAGATTTTTTTCCTTCTGCATATTAAAAAGATACTGCATGCCTTTCTGTGATTGCAGACCTGTGTCTGTCTTACATTGATTTAGGCATCTGCTTACTAGCAGTTACTTAGTTGTGTTTTACTTTTGGTTTTGTTGATCTGTAAATCTCTTTTAAGACTTGTTTTTTTTATAAGGTGTAGAATTGAAAATTTAATTTTGTTATATGGTATTTTCCATTCCTGTAATATGATTTTATATTACTTATGCTTTTATTAAAACATTTGTGGAAATCTATTTATGTTAAGGCATGTTTAGAGGAGAGATAATTGGGTTTAGTGTCAGTCTTTTGGCTTATGACTGTTAGTAATTAATACTTTAAGAATATCCTTGGCCAGGCAGTGGTGGTGCATGCCTGTAATCCCAGCACTTTGGAGGCAGAGGCAGGTGGATTTCTGAGTTCAAGGCCAGCCTTGTCTACAGAGTGAGTTCCAGGACAGCCAGGGCCATACAGAGAAATCCTGTCTCGAAAAACAAACAAACAAAAAAACAAAAAACAAAAAAAAAAGAAAGAAAAAGAATATCTATATTACTTTAACTAGTATATCATATCATTATTAAGATTATTATGACTGTGGTGGTCTGAATGAGAATGGTTCCCATAGGCTCATATATTCGAATGTTTGGTTCCCAGTTGGTGAATTGTTTAGGAAGGATTAGGAGGTGTGGTCTTGTTGGAGGAAGTATGTCACTGGGGGTGGGCTTCCATAGCTGGCCCAGTTTCTGTCTATGTCTATCCCTCCCTCCCTCCTTTCCTCCCACCCCTCTTCCCTCTTCCCCTCTCTCCCTCTCTCCTTGTCTCCTTCTCTTCCTCTACCACTCTCCCTCTCCCCCTTTCTCCCTGTCTCCCTCTCTCCCTCTGTGCCTCCAACTTGTAAACTCTCAGCTATTGCTCCAGTACCCTGTGTGCCTGCCTACTGCCATGCTCCCTGTTATTGATGGTCATGAACTCACCTCTGAAACTGTAAGTAAGCCCCCAATTAGATTCTTTCTTTTATCAGTTGCCTTGGTCATGGTGTCTGTTCACTGCAATAGAAAAGTATCAAAGATGGGTACTTACTATTATTACCTATGTTTGTTGTAAAACAAATGGACTTAGATGAAGAAAACTGCACATTTACTTGTAGCAGCTTTATGTGCCCCCTTTCTTTTCCTTCATTGTCCACTTCCCCCTCCCATTTGATTTAGGTAGTTTCCATTAGAAGAGTCATAAGACTTAACTCCTATTCTTCAAATGTCACTTGAAATACTATTTTACTAGAACACTTTGTGAGCTCCAATCTTCCCCCACCTCTCTGGTTGAATACTTGAATATATGCCTGTCTGATATGTCACAAGTTACAATTTTTAGCTATGTTTCTATTTATATAGTTGCTTGCTTAATAGCTATTTCTGTCAACTGGATCATGAACTCCATAAGGAATATGTAGCAACCCCCATCATTGTATCTGAGCATAATGTTTATTAATGAATAGATGAGTGAATTAACTAGCTATTTTAATTATATTTCTCTTTTGTAAGTGTTATGTTGGTTCAGGGATGGAATATCATGTTGACTTGTTCAAAATAGAAAATAATTTATTTTAAATGTCTTAAGTGGTTTTCAACAAAGGTTGAGAGTATCTTAAATGAAAAAGGATATACTATTTGGAAGGACTTGGAATAGTGTTTCTAATCTGTGTCTTTGAGACATTTATTATGAAGTTATTTAAGATTTTATAGGTATTTCTAATATCTTTATTTCTAGTTCAGTTTAATACAGAATATGATTTGCCAAATAACTGAATAATTTAGAGGATTATTACCAGCATTTTGATTACTTTCAGGATATGGTTTCTTTTAGTTCCTCGATTATAAGTGTTTTTAGTTTTTTTAATGTAATATTGCTATTAACATATAATTTATGTACAGTACATTTTAGCTACTTAAACCAAGTCAGTGAGGTGTAGTATAGTGAGAGATTAGTGTGACTGTGACTGTAGTCATGTTACACCTTTTTGTAGTCTGTAGAGAGCAGCGCCCCTTAGCCACCCTTCTCTCTGCAAGCACTTGCTGCAGTGTCTCTGTCTCTGTTCCAGGTCTTTTGCATAGATGGGGTGATGAAAGGCATTCTTTCCTGGGATCCTGTGTGTCAGTGCCATGTGTGTTTTCTGACTGGTAATATAAATGTGTATAGAGGTATCAGCGTTTGTGTATTCATTAGTTGATAGGCATTTGGACTATATATACATTATGAACAATGCTTCCATAAACATTGTTTATGGGAGTGTAATGTTTTCATTTCTTTTGCATGCATGCCTAGGGATAGAATTTTTGGATTTAACTATTTGAGGGACTGTCAGATTTTTTTGTTTGTTTTTTGGTCATTCTCTTTTTTCCTTTGTTATGAAAGAAGTACCTTAAAAACTACTTAATATAACTTTATAACCAAAAGCTCTATATTGAAATGACCGTGTGAGAGTAGATGATCTTGCTTTTAACTTAATTGCACTCCTTTTTGTGAGAGGTTAGTCTTTTATCATCCTTTATTTTTTAAGTGTGTGAATATGAGTGTATGGGAGTATGTCTGTGTGATTGTGTAAGTATGAGTGTGTGAGTGTGTGATGTATATGAGAGTGTGATTGTGTGTGGGAGTGTGTATGAGTGTGTGCTCCATACGTTCATCCTTGAAGATCCTTTGTTCCTCCCTATTAATGTGCATATTTTCCACATATTAGTGCTGAAAAATTGGTTGAAAATTGGCTTTTACAATTATATTATTTAAGGCTGTGGCACACACCTTTATTTCCAGCACTCAGGAGGCAGAGGCAGGTGGATTTCCAAATTTGAAGCCAGCTTGGTCTATATAGCAAGTTCTATGCCAGTCTAAAAAACAGAAAACCCTGTCTCAAGACAAACAAAATTTATATTGTTTATATATAAAATATGAATAAGATATTTCTGACAGAGTTGAAAGTTGTTTATGAACTCGTTCCTCATATAAACTGAGGCATACGTTTTTGTTTTTGTTTTTAATTATTTTATTAGATATTTTCTTCATTTACATTTCAAATGCTATCCCAAAAGTCCCCTATACCCTCCCCCGACCCTGCTCCCCTACCCACTCACTTCCACTTCTTGGCCCTGGTGTTCCCCTGTATGGGGCATATAAAGTTTGCAAGACCAAGGGGCCTCTCTTCCCAATGATGGCTGACTAGGCATACGTTTTTAAAGTGTTGAAAATAACTTCTAATTTCTCCCAGAGCTTAGAATTTTGGGTAGTTGAAAATTCATACATCTAGGTCTTTGGCATTTGTTGAATGAAGTCTTGATTTTCAGCAGGCTGTAATACTCTGGGTGATAAATTTAAAGACAGATTTTAAAAAATATTTTCTTGCTGTATTAGAGCATTTGAGTTGCAATTAGAGCTTTTCAGATTTCTGGCTGTCTTTACCACAAAGTATAGGGTATTGACTTGTGGTTAATTCTTGGGCCTGTTTAAGGTAAGGGGTGAGAGTATCTGACTGTGCTGTAGTCATCGTTGTTCAGTAGAGTGGCCGAGTTGAAGATACTAAAGGCTAAGTTTAGAGTTTCAGTTAGAGTAGTATTAGTAAGCTCTTACTTTTATTTTACACTCTATTTATATAGTGAAAGGAATGTCACAACAAGTATAATAACATTGCAGAAAAGAATGCTGAACTATGAAGATGGCAGTCTCAGGAAACTAAGATTGTTACCAGAGGGTTTCAGGTCTTTATGTCTCGGACAGAGAGTTGAACAGGACACAAAAAGGGAGAGGTAAAAGTATAAATTTATTAGAACTAAGAGTAAGAGCGTAGAGCGCACTCCACAGAATGGAAGCAGGATCAAGCAAGCCTGGGACTCAAGAGCTGGGAGTTCTTTTTATGAATGTAGGTGGAGGGAGGAGACAGCCTCTGGGGGTGAATTCTTACCCAGATTGGCAAACGAGCTGCTGTGTAAGTTTGATTGATCTGCATATAATTGTGCTATATATATCCCTTGATTTTAAGCTTATGGATGTCTTATCTTGAGTTTGCAAGATGGTAAACAGGAGTCTTTCCTGACAGGTCATCATAAGGATAGGTAGGCATTGGCTGTACTTGGTCCCAGTGTCAGTCTAAGCTAGCTTTTTAAGATTTCTTTCTACCATGATGTGCCTGTCCATAAATTACCCACTGGAAAGGAGGTGCCAGGAGTTGCCTTACTGAGAAGGGGCAGACAAGAATATATTTCATGAACAGGTGCTATAAGTCACTGGGCTGTCTTAGTCTTGGGTGTCTTAAAATATTGGCCAGCTTGTTAGCACCATCCTAGCATATATGCCTTGAACTCTTCTTATTTAAAGTTGTATTTTTATTTATACCTCTGTGTGTTCATGAATGTGTGATACCTATGTGTTGGTGCTGACACTGTTAGAACACGGATGAGGGCCTCAGATCCTCAGGAGCTGGAATTGCAGGGAGTCGTATGTCACCAGACATGAGTGCAGGAAGAGCAGCAAGCATGTTTTAGTCTCAGAGCCATCTCCCTAGTCCTTAAACTATTATTTTATTTGCTGGTAGAGACTGATGACTCAGCTATCTGAAAGTTGAACAAGGATGCTGGTTATGACTTCAAAGTCATCTCTGAATTGCTCATATGCTATATAATTTGAAGATAAGTAAAGTCATCTGAATTTATGTACATTATCTATAACATGAATATGACCCTCTTAGTGATTGATGCGGAAAGCATGAACATTTTAGATGCATAAGGAAATTACTTGCCTGTCTTTTTGAAGGGTTGTTGCAATAAACTAATTGGAAAAAAGGCCTACTACTTTATTAATATGCAAAAGGGAAAAGTCAAATCTTGGAGGAAAACCATTGTGTACTTACTACCCCAGCATAATGTCTGTACTCCTTTTCTATAAAGGAGAAGGAAATGGGAGAGTGTTATTTAGTAAATTAGTAATGCTTTTTAGTGGAACTCAGTGGTCTTGGAGAACATACTGTGGCTTGTAGTAAGTCTGCTGGGCTTACAGGACAGATGTCAGTGGTTTGTAAATTATTCTTTATGGGATTGAAATAGAAGATAAGTGATGTTTGGAAAAAGTGTGGCTAGGTATATGGACAGAGTTCAGTGTTTGTCCCTGCAATAAGAATGTAATCTTCTCTAATTAGTGAGATTTCAGTGAGAGACTGAGGCGATGGTGTTCCCCTTTGGCAGGTCCAGTCAGGATAGGAAGCTGGTGGATATGGCAGAAAGCCTCTCCATGTGCTGGAAAGGGTAAAATACAGTCAGAGGGACCTTGAGTCTGAAATGCGCTCTGTTGCCTTTTAGCCTGATATCTAGTCTTCAGGATGTTAGTTCTCAACAGTTAAATAGCTCTGCCCAACCCTGTGAATATGATCTAGTTGCAGACTCATTTAATTTTACATGAACAGATCTGTAGAATGACTTTAATAGGAGCATATTATTCAGTGACTTGGTTCAGAAACATTTGTGGAGATGTATACAGGGGTGGGTGAGATGGATGGCTCAGTACTTGCTACACAAGCCCATGGCCTGTGCTTGATTCAAAGAACCCATGAAAGGAGAGGACTAGCTCCCCACAGTTGTCCTCTGACCTGCACACAAAAGTTATGGCACATCATGTCTCCATCATGCATGCATGTACTTGCACATAAATACATGCTAATTATAAGTAAAAATGCTTTAAAAGATAACAGATAAGTCTAGCTCTTGAAATTTTACTTGAAATGTATCACAAAAGTCAGACAAAATGGTTTTATGGTTGGTGGTCTTCCCTGTGTTAAAGTTTAGTATATGGTATTGAAAATTTTAACAGTTTTAAGATAAGAATAGTTAATATAGTTTGTAACATATTAACATGCTTGTGAGTACTTTGGAGTATTTCTGAGGACTAACACTGAATAATAAATACTTTTCAACATGTGTGCTAGGACTTTGGTCTTGGTCAAAGATACTGTCAGGAGAGTGTGTTTTCAGTGAGTGAGTAGCTTGGGTTTGGTGTGAATTAGCTTGGCTGCTCTCTCAGTACAAGTTAAGTTAGTGGGCTCCACTGAGGGAGGATGTGAGCTCTAGAATGAAGGAGAGGTACCGTGGGAAGTGGTGTGATAGGACACTGAACAAGATGTTCTGGTCCAGCCCTCATGTTGACAAGTCTACATGGGTCTGTTCTTGAGGATTTTCTCTATTCTCATACGGTGTGAGCGGTTTTGGAGTTGATGGACTTTTGGAAAGGGATGGCATAAAGTTGATAGACCAGAAAAAGTATCTGTGTTTTAGGTTAGCACATACTGTTATGGGTTTCATTTTGGTTTCTGCATGCATGTGTGTCATTATACTTTTCTTTATATTTGTTCCCCCTTACTCCCCTTTCCTGGACTCTGTCTGGTTGCTACCTTTTTTCCAGTTAGCCTTACTTCTGCATCCCCATTATAACTCACTTTCCTCTCTGTATCACATCTTTTAAGATGTTTTAGAATAAAATTTAAAAGTCAGGCACCCCAGTAACACAGTAAATTGAATGATTGCCTAGAAAAGATAGTTTGAAGATTTGGTAAAGTCAGAATTTGATTCTGATTACCTTAGTAAGGTCATCCACATATAAATGAACCTTATAGGGTGACTGGAAATAGTTTGATCTCTTAAATATTTATAAACCCTTTGTATATACTGTTGTTTAGTCTAATACAAATGAATGTGTATCCTAAAAGCAGTAAACCTTTCCTAAGTCATGTCCACTTTTAATACTTTTTGTTTTAGGTTGAAGCAGGGTAATTCTTAGTATCAGAATATATATATAAGACAACTTTTCAGTTTGATTTTTGACCACTGAGAGTTTGCCAGTCTGTCATCTGCATTGGAATGCCTATTTTCTATCATTGGCATGCTTTCCCCAGTGGCGACTCGGTTTGCTTGTGTGGAGTGTGTATGTATGGTTGTGTCCCCAGAGTGCTTTGAATCCTTAGAGATGATTATTACAAGCTCAAACATGATCAATTCCATGGTGATAATAAGCGGAGTCAATTTTTCCTTATACTACAGTGACCTTCTATTGCATTCCACAATGTCCAGTCTCTATTTGTACTTACTATTTCTCTTCTGATATTTCCTAAATTAAGTTGTTTCACTCCTAAATATTTCAATATGAATGAAGAAGGGCACACCACATTAATTATCTGTTTCCTCAGTAACAGTCTGCCACAAATTACAGCTTAAAACAATACATTTATTAAATGATACTTAAGTATCAAGGGTTTGGGCATGATTTAGAAGGGTCTTCTGCTCCAAGTCTCTTACAGGACTTTAGTCATGTTCTGCTTCGCCAAAGCCAGCTAGGGAGAGTCAGTAAGAGCTAAGTCACTTTTATGTATCTAGGGTTTAGAAATGGCATTACATTGCCATTTCTTTGTATTGTTGCTTGAAATAAGTCTCTAGGTCATCCTACAATAGAGACAGGTCATATGAAGGTGTGAATAACCATGAAGACGAAATCATTTGGAGCCTTCAGAATTGCTCTGCTAGAGATTAGTCTCCTTATAGGCTCATTGAAGACTCATATAATTTTGTATAAATATATAAAATAAATGAAAAGTTTTGCCTGCCTGTATGTATGTGTACCATGCTGCTTGCCTGTGCGGTGGGAAGAGGGTCTCTGATCCCCTAGAACTGAAGTTATGCATGGCTGTGAGGCACTGTGTAGGGCTTGGGAACCCAACCTGGGTTCTCTCCAAGAGCAACATGTGCTTTTATCTTAGCCATCTTCCAGCCCCTGTGGTTTCAGATTTTAAGCTGTACAGCTTAGCTTCCTATCTGTCCTTTAGCCCTTTTATTCCTTGTAATTTGAGTAGCCATTTTTATTAGTTTTTGGTTCAAGCAAATAAAAGCAATTAATGTGTTTATCTGTTCATTAAGGATAGTATGGTTTGATCTTTATCAATTGAAGGGAATCTGGATTGTTTCCAGTTTGGGATTATTAGAAATAAGATAGGTTTTGAACATTTGTATGTAGGTTTTTATTTGGATATAAAATGTTATTTCCCTTGAATCGGTGTTTAAGAGTCTAGTTTTTTGTCTTTTGTTTTTGTTTGTTGGTTTTTGGGTTTTCTAGACAGGATTTCTCAATGTAGCCTTAGTTGTCCTGAAACTTGCTCTGTAGACCAGAATGGCCTCAAGCTTATAGAGATCCACCTGCCTCTGCCTCCCATTGCTGGGACTAAAGGCATGTGGCACCACTGCCCAGTGTGTTTAGTTACTGAATCACACAAAAAAGACTTTTGTAAGAAACTATAATATACACCTAAAATGACTGTACCATTTCATACTCACATTAGGGTACAGGTATTCCTGTGTGTGTGTGTGTGTGTGTGTGTCTAGGTATGTGAGTATGAACATGTAAGAGTTAGTTCTCTCCTAGTATGTGGGTCTTGGGAATTGAATTCAGGTCATTATCCATTGTCATCTGAAGTTTCTGAGTTGGTATTAGCCTTTGAGCCATCACTGTGTTTTAATTTTAGCAGTTCTGGTAGGCAAGTAATCATGACTGGTTGTGGATGTTTGTGATGGCTAATGGTGTTGCACATGTTTTCCTATGCTTATCTGCCTCCTTGGACATGCTCAATGAGTTCTTATTCATGCCTTGCCTGTTTTCTAATTGAATTGTTTGCTTTTTTTTTTTTAAAGCCTAATCGTTGTAAATACTTGTATATTTTAGATGTAAGTCATTTTTTGAACATATAAATAGGTTCTTCCAGGCTGTATCTTCTCATTTTACCTTTTAACAGAGTCCTTACCAGAACAAGATTTTAATTATTTCTGTAGCCTGATTTTTGCTTTTATAGATTAGTGAGCTTTGTTTAAGAACTTGCCTAGGATTTAGAGAAAGGATAATTGTATATTGTGGGTAGTGATATGAGAAAGTAAGTAAGTCAGTCAGTAAGTAAGAACATTGTGTAGCTGTTATAAAAACTGTACAGAGGCCCCTCAAAAAACTTTATGTCCCAGCAGTCCTACTCCTGGGTATTTAAAAGTCATTACATCAAAGAGATACCCACACCCCTGCTTATTGCAGCACTAGCCAGAGGAACCAGAATTATAGAGTCAGCCGAGATGCCCATCAGCTGATGAATGGATTTTAAAAATTGTGTGGGAACAGACATGGCTCAGTGGTTAAGAACATTTGCTGCTCTTGCATAGGACTGGAGTTTGATTGACAGGTGGTTCACAATCATCTAGAACTCCAGACTCAGGGGTTTTGGGCCCTCTTCTGGCCTCCAAGGCATATACACTAATGACATTCATATACACATATGTACACACAGATTTTGTTTTTAAAGATTGTGTGTGTGTGTGTGATGTATGTGTGTCCATGAATATATGTGTGTGACAGAGCAGGGGTTAGGAAGAATGATGGTTAACTATAAAAAGGATGCAATCCTGCCAATGCATGACTGAAACTTACAGGCATTATGTTAAGTAAAGTAAATTAAGTATAGAGAGACAAATATTGCAGAAGCTAAAGACATCAATCACATAATAGTAAATGTACAATAGCACTTAGTAGAAGCTAGGAAGGGAAAATAGTGAGAGTGTAAGATAATCAGTACGCAGATATAGTTGCTATAGTTCTCTTATGTTACAAAATTGGTGAACTAATTCAGAGCCATTAATTGTATATTTCAAAATAACTAGAAAGGAAGATTTGAGTTCCTAGCATCATAGGCGAGTTGGTATTTGAGGGATAGAAGTTCTGAGTACTCTGGTTTGGTCATTATACATTGTATTTGCACAGGAATTTGATTTATAATGTGGTCACATAAGTGAGTATAAATGTTATATGTTAATTTAAAAAAAAAAATAGAAACCGGGGAGCTGGAGAGATGGCTCAATAGTTAGAAAGAACGTTTGATAGTCTTGGAGTTCTGCATCCACTTCCAGCTTTCATGTGTGGTGATGTACATCTGCCTGTAACACCAGCTCCCGAGAATCTGATATCCTCTTTGGTCTCTGCAGACTCTTAGACACACAGACAGACAGGCAGGCAGGCAGGCAGGCACGCACATGGGCACACACACACACACACACACACTCTCACAACATACACTCTCTCTAATGAGCCCTCCCTTCCTTGGAGCTTATTTTCCTGTTTCCATTGTTGCTGGAAAGAAGTGGCAGGGGCTTGGGGCCTAGGAAGTAGGTTGGGCATTGAAGCCAGGAATGGAAGCTACTTTGTGCTGGTGGCGATGGAACCCCTGTTATTTCCTAGCTGCTGCCAGCCAGGCCACTATTGCCTTCTTCTCAAGGTTGCCCAGCACCCTGACTCTGAGCAAGAAAGGACAGCTAAACCCACAAAACCCCAAACTTCCATGCTTGGTGATCTGTAAGTTCTGTTTTACAGATCTGTTTTTCCTGAATCTTGAATAGCTCAGCTTCTAAAACTGTAATCCAATACATGTCCTATTACAAACCACCTAATCTATGGCCCTCTGGTATAGTCAAACAAGAGAGGAATAAAATATATTCTGAAAATCAGTGTCTATACCACTCATAAGCAGTTTACTATTATTTAAAGCTAGAGTTGGATTAGTTATAAACGTATTTAACAAACTTTAGGATAAGCAGTGTGATGGTTTGAATTTGTTTTGTTTTGTTTTTCCCTTCCTCTTGCTTACCCTAGCTAGAGGTTTGCAGTTTTTTGTTTATTTTGTTTTGTTTTTAAATACTCAGGCTCTGGCTTCATTCTTTTCCCTAGTTCTCATTTTTAGTTTGATTTCTACTGTAATTTTTGTTTTACTTTTTATTTTTTGTAATATTCATGGTTACATTTCTTTGTTTGTCCTAGCTCCTTAGGGTGGAAGCTTAGGTGATTGATTTTACAATCTTCCTAATTTTCTTGTATGTATTTAACATGTCTGCTAAGTGTTGTTTCCATGGTATTGCACAGTTTCCGTAAGTTTTCGTTCTTTTTTAAAAAAATTTATCTAGTTTGATTTATTTCTGTGTTTACCCTGAGGCTTCCTTGATTTGTGTATTATTTGGAACTGTGTTGTATATGCTATTTTAAGATTTTTCTGTCTCGTATGAACGATTCTAATTTAATCCCATTGAGGTCTGTGACTGTTGGTGTTACTGACACGTTTTCAGTGGTAGTGAGTGCTCCTGTGTGAGTTGAGGAGAATGCACTTTGCTGGTGGTGAGTGTTCCGTGTATGTCAGTTACATCCAGTTGATTGATAGTGCTTTCTAGCTCATTGGTGTTCTGAGTTTCTGCCTCCTGAATCTGTCAGTTGCTGAAAGTGAGAGGTTGGGAATCTGCAATTATAATAGTGCTTCTTGCAATTCTGACAATTTTTTCCTCAAGTATTTTGACACTTTTTTTTTGTTTGGTACAGTCAGATTAATGTGTCTTGTTGAAGAATTGACACATTTCATTAATGCCCCTCTGTCCCTGATGATTTCCCCTTCTTAAGTAAGCCTGATATGGATCTGGTTATTCCGCCTTCTATTTAAAACATGCTGCATCTGCATCTGTTTCTTTACATTCACGTGCCCTTTCTTTTTATGTGGGTTTCTCGTAGGTGATATATTTGAGCAGTTGTTTTTCTCATCCATTCCAGCATTCTCTTTTAGTTGGTTTATTTCAACCATTTACATACAAATTGATTTTTGATATAATTGGATTGATATCTGCCATATGTAAAACTGTTTTCCATTTCATAACTTGTTTCTTGCATCTTTTTATTTTCTATCTCTGATTTGAAATGAGCCTCCAGTGTGAATTTATTTTCTTTTACATATTAATTGCATTTCTCTTAAACTTTTTAGTGCTTGTGTTAATAATACAAGAGTGTATTTTGTACATGTCTAGAGGGTTAGAGTCCACAATGGCTGTGACTGCCTGGAAGCAGGTGGCAGGGACAGGAGGCTGAAAACTCATACCTTGAACTGTAAGCTTGAAACTGGGAGAGCAACTAGAAGCAGGCAAGGCTTTTTATTCTCAAAGCCCTCCTCCAGTGACGTACTTCCTCCAGGAAGGCTGCACCATCTAAACTACCTCAAATAGTGCTATCAACTGGGGCCCCGGGTTGAAATTCCCGAGACTGTAGAGGCATTTTCTCATTCAAACCATCACACTGCTTATCCTAAAGTTTGTTAAATACATTTATAACTAATCTAACTCTAGCTTTAAATAATAGTAAACTGCTTATGAGTGGTATAGACACTGATTTTCAGAATATAATTTATTCCTCTCTTGTTTTACTATACCAGAGGGCCATAGATTAGGTGGTTTGTAATAGGACATGTATTGGATTACAGTTTTAGAAGCTGAGCTATTCAAGATTCAGGAACTAACATCTGGGAAAGAGATCTTTTGTGGGAAGCATCCCATGGCAGAAGGGTAGGGAAGGGAGTGAGGGTGACAGAGGACTCTCCTTTTCCTTCCTGAATAAGCTCTGTCTTGGTATGCAGGATATGTGACAAGATCAAAACAGTCATCTCTGGGAAGTTCCCATAATCAAAAATAAAATTGATTCTTTGGTAGTTTCATAACTATGTGCATTGATCTTACACACTCCAACATGCCAACATGCTCCCAACATGTTCTTTTCTCAT
This sequence comes from Mus pahari, assembly GCF_900095145.1. Taxonomy (NCBI): domain Eukaryota; kingdom Metazoa; phylum Chordata; class Mammalia; order Rodentia; family Muridae; genus Mus; species Mus pahari. The sequence continues at coordinate 50,922,684 of NC_034591.1, forward strand.
CTTTATACCTTCTTTAAAAAAAAGAAAAACAAAACAACAACAACAGCAACACCCTTACTGAGTCCAGGTAGTACTACCGGCTAGAATATGGACTGATATTGGCTTGATTCTGTGCAGATAATCAGGTAATTATCATTGCAGTGAGTTCTTAAGTGTAGCAGCCATGTCATGCCCAGCATACTGCATTTCACAGGTTTCCACCCCATCCTTTAACTTGTAATTCTTTCTATCCTTTCTTTACTGTGTTGCTGGAACTTGGGGAATAGAACAGGGGAATAGTTGTCCCACTTGAGTACTTAACAGTCACTTTTTCTCAGTACTATGACCTAATTATGAATCTTTGAATTAATTGTAACTTGCTATATAATGAGCTTCTCTGGTCAGGGTTGAGAACAGCACTCATCTGTGGACATAAGCCAATATCTAGAAGGCATTTTGGCATGGGTTGCCTGCCCCCCCTCACTGCTACCCCCATGGCCTGTGACATCTAGAACCCCAGATTTTTGACCAGGTTTACAGTGCCAGGTACTCCATCACTGGCACTTCTTCTTCTTCTTCTTCTTCTTCTTCTTTTTTTTTTTTTTTTTTTTTTTTTTTTTTTTTTTTTTTTTTTTGGTTTTTCGAGACAGGGTTTCTCTGTGTAGCCCTGGCTGTCCTGGAACTCACTCTGTAGACCAGGCTGGCCTTGAACTCAGAAATCCGCCTGCATCTGCCTTCTTACCTGGTGAGTTAGTATTGTAATGTCCAGGATTCATTGCTGGGTCATCCCTCACTTCCCTGCCTGTGTAGCACCTTCTAGCATTATGAACATTAGCTGTCTTGTGAGGAAGTTTTCAGGTCAATTCTGGTTGGATTTCTGTATGACCTATAATCAAAATGTGTGCTGAGGAGCAGTAGATCTAGTTCTTGTGGGCATGAAGAGCAGTGGCAATATTGTTTGAGGGGGCATATGGGACATTTTTGATGTATAACTTATAGGGAAGTATCCCACTCCTGGTACTAAGATTTTCATTTAATAACCCTTGTCTTCTGAGGAAATTATTGTTCACCCACACAGGGAACTGTGTTCAAATACCTTTACTTTCTTAATAGCTCACAAAGTGGTGGAGGATCTTTAATGCATCCTTGGTTTTTTTTTTTTTTTTAATTTTTTTTAAAATTTTTTTTGGTTTTTCGAGACAGGGTTTCTCTGTGTAGCCCTGGCTTTCCTGGAACTCACTTTGTAGACCAGGCTGGACTTGAACTCAGAAATCTGCCTGCCTCTGCCTGCTGGGATTAAACCCGGCGCATCCTTGGTTTTGATGATCCTTGTCTCTTCTCCATCCACCCACTATGACCTGCCCCACTTAAGCCTCCAACCCTGAGCACTCCCTCTCTACTTTCAAATCACATACCAAGATTGGGTTTCTCCCCTTTCAATACTTGAAATTGTTCCTTTATTTGCCTATGGAGTTTTTGATGAGAAGTTTAATGTAATTCTTATCTTTGTTTCTCTGTAGTGGACTTTTCCCCACTCTTTGCGATTTTTTTTTTTCATGACTTTCTCTGTGTTTTTCTACTGTTTGAATATACTGTGCCTATGTGCTAGTTTTTTTTTCAGCTTATTAAGGAGTTGTCCCTATCAAATTGGATTATGGACAAGTCTGTGGAGTATTTTCTTGATTAGTGATTGATTGCCACCATGGGCAAGTGGTCCTGGGTTGTATAAAAAGCCAATAAGCCGAGCAGGCTATGGGGAAAAAGCTAGTATGCGGATTTCCTTCGTGGTTCTTGCCTCTGCCCTTGCTTGAGTTCTTAGTCTGACTCTGAGCTGTACACCCCACCCCTCCCCTGTTTGGATTTGGTCTAGTTTTTATCACAACAATAGAAAAACTTAACCCGTATAGTCTAGATACAGATTTTCTTCCCTTGTTTTCTTTCTATCATTGTTGTTGTTGTATTTGTTTCTTGTTTTTGTCTTATCTTCCTGGATAGATGGTTTGGTATCGTTTCTGGCTTCCAAAACTTCTCAGTCACTGTATTGCCTTACATATTATTTCTGTTGCCATTTTTCTTTTAGTGCAGTTGTGTATTTGTCATAGCTCTTTGATTTCTTGCAGCCCTTGGACACCCCCACACTCTCTCTTTTCCCCTCTTTTCAGCCTAGGAATTTTCTGTTAGAATAATTCCAATCTCAATATTCTTTCTTCAATGTTACCTATCTATCCTATGTATGTACTTACTTCTTTAGAACTCTTAAAGTGATAACCATAGTTATTTAAAGACATTTCATATCTAGTAATTCTAAAATCTGTATTACCTCTGAGTCTGGTTCTAATATGTTGTCTACTCTGAAAAAAAAAAAAAAAAAGATCTTTTAGGGCCTTTCCCCTCTCCACTCCCCCTCTTCCCTTCTTCCCTTTCATGTCCTCTTCTCCCAGTTCTTGTGCAGCCTCTTATGTATTGAGATTACAGGTGTTTGCTGATACTGTGTTCAATTCTAGCATGCTTCCTAGTTGTGAGTTCATTGGTAACTGTCAGTCCAGTTCTTTTTTTATAACATGTCATCCCAAGGAGTTAAACCTATAGCCTCTGTACAACTGTCTGTCTTCCTAAGGTTGTAAGCCTTCATGTGGGGTGCTGGGAATTGAACACTGGTTCTCTGCAAAAACAAGGTCTTTTAACCACTGAGCCATCTCTCCAGCCCTGATTGCTTTTCAGTTGATAGTGTTTGGAAGTATACTAGTCATATATTTTATTTAAAATTTCACAGTTTGGGTTTGTGTGGAATTTTTTTTTTTTTTTTTTTGTGGTTGTGTTGGGATTGTTGGTGGCAGTATGGACTCTGGTTATTATTTTATACATCCTGTTATAAGCTCATGCTACAGACTTTATTTTGTTTCTGTTCTTTTTTTCAGCTTCTCTCATACCTCTAGGCTGGCTCCTTCTTGACCCAGCATTCTTTTTAATGCTTTTAAAAACTTATATTAATTAGAGGCTTTCTGTGCTTCTTTTTATGGTTATATACTATTCTCTTTCAAACCATAAACATTGTATAACTTTGTGGAAGTTCCAGTAATTTTATAATGGTGGATTATTTCCCTTTTTTGACTATTGATATACTTTTTAAGTAATCACTTCAGTTTTCTTTCTTTTTTTAATTCTAGGAACATTTTAGTGGATAAACCAAATGATCAATCTTCCAGATGGTCTTCAGAGAGCAACTACCCTCCCCAGGTAAGATTGCATGTAGCACCTGAGACTATTAGAAGTTGGCGTGGTGGCGCATGCCTTTAATCCCAGCACTCGGGAGACAGAGGCAGGCAGATTTCTGAGTTCGAGGCCAGCCTGGTCTACAAAGTGAGTTCCAGGACAGCCAGGGCTACACAGAGAAACCCTGTGTTGAAAAAAACAAACAAACAAAAAAAGAAGTTGGCATAGATGGGTACTTACTCACTTGCTATCTACTATCTAGAATCCATTGAGAGTTGATTTTTGTCTTCAGGATTGTGAGCTACATTTTCTTTCTGGTCTGTTAAATTTTTATTTTATAGGTAAAAACAATGTGAGATTTGATGAGACACTTTTACTTCCTATTGAAATTTTATTTATATTTTTAATGTATTAATAAGGATGCAAAATTAAGTTGTTTTTGTTTTGTTCTGAAAAAAAAAAAACTTATAAAGAAAATGTCAGAAAAGGACTTGAGTGCTGTTCTGATATAAGCCAGGTTATGTTCCCATTCTGTTATGCTCAAATCATTCTGTGTTAGTCAGATGAACTTTGAATGCTGAGCCTTTTCAGAAAAGTCAACATAGTTTGTTACATTGTTATTGTAATCTTTTAAAAATTATGTTTACTTATGTATGCATGTGTTGAGCGTGGTGAGTATGTGAATGTGGAGATGCAAGAATGAATTATGGGAGTCTGTCCTTCCATTATATGAGTTTTACATGCACCCCCACCTGCTAAGCCGTGGTGCTGGCTTGGTGTGCTATGTTAAGATGGTATACACAGAAGGTGTTATAGCCAGGCGCTAAATACTCCTTTTTTCTGGTAAGTAGTACTGCTACTAAAAGAAATCATTCTTTAATTTTACATGCTTAGGGTGTAGTAGGTACATTTATAATGTCTGTATCCTTGAAGGTGTCATAAAATAGATGGGTAAACAAACAATATAGTAGAGTTCATGGAAGCCTAGTTTCTGCACTTCTTTTCCTTTTTCTTTATTTGTCTGTTGCTGTAGCTATTTGGATCACTTGATAGCTATATACTTCACCTCAAAATGTTATGTATTACCCAAACATGGTGCCGATATATTGGCAGAGTGAAGATTGTACTTTTATTTACTTTGACATTATTACTGGAATTATAATGTTTTACTGTGAATTTCCAATTTTAACTATATTTTAAAGGTAGTAGCATTTAATGTTTTTATATATTTCTTTCTCATTTATTAAAAAAAATTATTTAGTGAGTACTCAAAAGGCACCAAATTAAATATTGGAAGTAGAACTGTGAAATATTTTCTCTGTTCTTGGTGAATCAAGCAAAGCCCTGAATCATTTAGCATTCCATCTGTTGAATCCTTGGATAAAAGAAACCTAAAGTTTTGTAATTAAGTAAACTTACTTTAATTTTGAAATAGATAACATGTATTCAGTATGTCTTAGTTGTAACTGTGACACAAATCTGAGATTCTTTGTGGCTAGTATCAAGGGACATGAACAATTTAGTTTTATTTACTGGACAGAATGGACACAGTTTTGATGTAAAGATAAATAGCAAGAAGTTTTACATTGTTAGTGGTTGGTAGTTGTAAAACTTGTTTTTGACTCCTGGTTTGAAGACTATGGAAAGGACTTGATTTAAAGCTGTAAGTGTGCTTAAGGTTTATGAAAGCTAGCACCTTAAAACAGCACATATATATGGCTTATTTGTTTCAAAGTAATTACTTTAAGATTAATCTTGGGAACACAGTTATGAGGTCAGAGACTGTGTGATACCTATTAGGGTTACCCATAAAGCGGCACCACTTATCTCCATGACTAAATGTCACACACTCCTAGCTGAACCAAGACTAGCTAAGGCAGGGAAACACTGAACACCAACCCAGATATTCATTCAGTGCAGGAATGCCAGAAACTCATTTTAGTACTTAGGCACCCACTTGCAGAGGCTTTGGTATGTCATGCCAAAACCAGAACTAGAGCCTGATCTGGATCCAGAGCCAGAGTCAAAACAAGATTTAGACCCAGATACTGATCCAGGATAGTCCTCAGGTACAGAGGGCAGGAAGAAGGCTCCCCGTCGGGGAGGAGCTGCCAGCTGCAAGACAGCCTTCTGGGAAGTAGGAAAGCAGTGTGAGAGAAGCCGGGTGGAACTCAGCAGTCAGGAAAGCCTACCCTGGCAGGGTCTGTTGTTGTAGTGAGTAGTTTACTCTCAGAAGAGGACTGAGGGTAGAACTTGATTTCGCAAACAATATTTTAATAGTGGAAAATGACACCTCAACCATACTGCTACCCAGTCCTTCCAAGAAAATACAGATAGTGCCATTGAAAAAAAGAAAGGTGACCCTAAAACAGCAGTGACAACCAACTGTTGAATTCCTGATGCGTAAGTCCCAATGCAAAAACAATAGGTAACATGAAAAACAAATTACCCTCCCATTACAATTCCAGCATAATGACCACCACTGGGAAAGACAGCCTAGTCTGAAGACACAGTTTTGGTGTAAAGATAAATAGCAAGAAGTTTTACATTGTTAGTGGTTGGTAGTTGTAAAACTTGTTTTTGACTCCTGGTTTGAAGACTATGGAAAGGACTTGATTTAAAGCTGTAAGTGTGCTTAAGGTTTATGAAAGCTAGCACCTTAAAACAGCACATATATATGGCTTACTTGTTTCAAAGTCATTACTTTAAGATTAATCTTGGGAACACAGTTATGAGGTCAGAGACTGTGTAATACCTATTAGGTAGGTATCATGGGACACTTCATACACTACTGCATACTTCATACACTACTACATACACTACTGCAGCCTGGCCAGACCTCCTGCTTGTACAGTAGTGGCACAAATGAGATGAGGTAACCCTTAGAAAGAAAGATTCCTGATTGGATTTAAGGCATGCTTCACAAATTGGAACCCAGGTATGACACTGTTATCAGGGTCAAGAACCTGTGGCTAGATAGGGTATAGGTCCTAGGAAAGAATCTATTACTATTACTCTGCTAAGTGGATATAGTATTAAATCGACTCCCAATGATTTCTTATAGATTAGTACATCTGTCATCTAACCTATACTTTTTGTACTAAATGGTGATAAATTCAAAGACCTACAATGGTCAGGGTGCAAAGAGGCTGAGGAATGCTCCCCTTAATGGGATATCTGTTTCATACCCCCTTCTCTCGAGGCTCAGAGATGATTTGGGAGGAGAGGACAGACAGAGGCAGTAGATGACTGAAAGGAAAGTGGGTTTTCTGGGCACAGCAAGATAGTTGCTCATATGAATTCACAGCAGTCATAATAGCATACAGAAGTCCTGTGTAGGCACAGGTCAGACCATATAGCAACAAGGAAATGAGAGGTGGTCATCAAGTCCTACCCCTAGCTAAGACAGTTGATAGTTGCTGTAAAAGGAACAGTCATTTTTCTTTGTTTAAAATTTTATTTTAGAACATAAAAGAAATCTTAACAATTATAGGAAAATATAAATAATCTCCTGTATTCTGTTTGATCATAAGGAAAGAAAAAACTACAAACCAACAGTAAGAATGACTATAGAATGTATATAAACTTATGGAGGTTTACTAGCACACTATCAAAGAGAAATAAAAGCGTTTAAAATCAAGTAAAAATGACACGTAACATAACAAAGCCCATGGGAAAAAATGAAAGTAATCCTAAGAGAAGAGTGGAACTCTTAGTACCAACATTGGAAGTGAGAAAGGTCTCAACATTTAATGCTACATGTCAGGGCCATAGAAAAATAAGAACAAGCTGGGCAATGGTGGCGCAGGCCTTTAATTTTCATACTCAAGAGGCAGAGGCAGGAGGATCTCTGGGTTCGAGGCCAGCCTGGTCTGCAGAGTGAGTTCCAGGAGAGCCAGGGCTACACAGAGAGGCTTTGTCTCAAAAAAAATACAACAGCAACAACAACAACAACAAAAAAACCCCAAACCACAACAACACAAAAGAAACAAGAAAAACTCCAATCAGTAGATAAAAAGAAATGATTAAGGAGATGGAGACATGGCTCAGTGGTAAGAGTACTTGGTGTGTAAGCATAAAGATCTGGGTTCAGATCTCTGCACCCACCTATGGTCCGAGGAGCCAGGGACAAGAGGACTGTTAGGGTTTGTTGAAGGCAAGCCTGGCTGGAAAAACAAACAAACAAACAAACAAGAAAAGAACTTAAGGTTCAAGGAGTTGTATTATTTAAATAAATCCCATCTGCGGGCGTTTCGCTACTGGCTCCAAGTTTATGCTCCTGAATGAAAGACACACACACAGCCTTTATATTTTGATATGTCTTAAAAAGTGCAGTAGCTGGGCCACTTCTCAAATTCCATGTGGTTAATCCACCTTCCGCTAATAATCCTGAGTTATCAGCTACCTAATTCTATCTACCTTGGGTGCTCTGGACCCAGCTGAACAGCCTTCCGGGCCACACTCTCCAGGCTCCTTCACATGGCTGTTATGTCTCCCTGTCCTCCACTCTTCTCAGGCATGACTTCTCCTCCCCTCCACTTCTCCTGGCATGGCAGGTCCCCCCAATCCAGGGGCCCATTCCAAACCAGGGAATTCTCAAATCCCGTCCCTGTCTTCCCTGCCCAGCCATTGGCTGCTGGCATCTTTATTTACCAGTCAGTACCTCAGTACCAATTGGGGTCAAGATCCCTCAGTGTCTTTTGTGGACTCAAATTAACATCAGAATACAAGCAGCATTAGGCCGTGCCCACTATGGGGAGTGACCTGGATTCAAAGGAATAACAAGAAAATAATGGAAGAGGTCACCCAACACCATCTTTTAGCCTTTATATACTACTTCCTCATATACACAAATAAATACATAAATAAAAACATTTAGAGTAGAAATTAATGAAAAACAAAAAAGGTAGTACAAAACAAAAATCACCAAAACAGAGAGCGACTGGCAGACCTCAGAGCTTCCAAGGCAGCCTGATTTACATACTGAGTGCCAGGCCAACCAGGGCTACTTAGTGAGACCCTATCTCAAAACCCAGCATACATATGTATATACTTGTGTTCTATTACATTGGGAAATCTAAAAGGAATGATGTATTTCTAGGTTCAAATAACCCACCAAAATTAGACTATGGTGAAATAATTTAAATGCTTCTGTAACAAGCCAAGAGATTGAATTAATAATAATAAAAAATTCTAACTAGAAAAATATAGTTCCTGTTGGATTCACTGGTGAGTTTTGCCACACCTCCAAAGAACTAAAAGTAATTCTTCTGAAATTCTTTCATAAAATAGGAAATAAAGAAACATTACCAAAAACTTAATTATAAAGGCAGCATTACTCATATCAAAATTCTGTAATCGCACAATTAGATCTAATTATGTGTAACTGCAAAATTTCTCAGCAAGGGCTGGTGAGATGGCTCAGCGGTTAAGAGCACTGACTGTTCTTCTGAAGGTTCTGAGTTCAAATCCCAGCAACCACATGGTGGCTCACAACCACCTGTAATGGGCTCTGATGCCCTCTTCTGGTGGTCTAAAGACAGCTACAGTGTACTTACATATAACAATAAATAAACCTCATATACATAAGAAAGAAATAAATAAATCTTTAAAAAATTTTCTCAGCAAAGTACTCAGAAACTGAATATAGGAGCCCATGAAAAGGATCATCATTTGATCAAGCTTGGCTTTAGTCCAGAGATACTGGAGGGGTTCAACATTCAGAAATCAAGAAATGTAATATGTCATATGAATGGACTCATGACCATAATTGCACAGTTGTTGCAATGGATGATAACATTTTTGATATCATACAACTTGTTTTCATGATAAAAATCCTAAAGTGGGAGCTGAAGATAGGGTTCAGTGGTTCAGAGTGTTAGCTGTATTTCTGGAGGATATGGGTTCAATTCCCAGTACCCACATGGTAATTCAAAACCTTCTAGAGCTCTAGTTGTTGGGGGTGGGGGTATCACCTGTTTCTGGCCTTCACTGGCACCAGCAATACTTTTAGTGCATGCAGGCAAACACTCAAGGAATTGGGAGTAGAAAGAACATATCTTAACATTATAAAAGCTATATATAACAAATCTATAGCCAACATTATACTAAATGGGACAGACCTCAAAGGATTTCTACTAAAATCAAAGAGGATAAAGATGTTTGTTTTCTTCAGTTATTCAGTACAATTCTGGGATTCTTAACTAGAGGGGCAAGACTAGAGAAACACAAGGCATAAAACTAGGATAGATTTGCAGATGATAAGATTCTATGTATACGATTCTACAAACTTAAACAAAACTCTCAGAACTGACAGATACTTTAAGCAAAGTGGCAGGCTACAAAATCAGTAGTAGTCTTTTATACCAGCAGCATGATGAGAAAGAGCTTAGAGGAACAGTCCTTTCACAGTTCACACCCATATCCTTGAGCTGAATCTAACCAGGGATGTGAAAGGCATGGAAAACATTAAAACATTCAAGAGAGAAACTGATAAAGTCACTAGAAGATAAGACCTCCTGTGTTCCTGGGTTAGGAGAATGGTGGACATGACTGTCTTAACAACAGTGTCTACAGGATTGAGCAGAATCCCAATAAAAAAGCTAATACCATCCTTAACAGAAATAGAAAAAGCAAACTTAAAAATTTATTTGGAAACACAAAAGAATTCCAGTATCCAAATCAGTCCTGTGTTGTCTGTCCACTCCCCTCCACACACACCCCAGAAAGAAAGAAACTGATCAAGCAGAAGTATCAACATATCTGATTTCATGATGTATTGTAGAGCCAAAGCTTAGCATGATACTGCGTAATGAGAAATGTAGATCAGTGGAGCAGCGTAGACTATCTAGATAGAAATCCATGCTGCTACAGTCACCTAGGTTTTCACAGAAGTGTTAAAAATTCTTACTGGAGTAGAGATAGACCCTTTAACAAGGTATCTGGCAAAACTGGTTATCTGCATGTGAAACTTTATGGTGTGTTTTTCTGATGTTCTACCTGAGAATCCCTAGTTAAATCCAAGTTTTAATCTAAATTATGTCTAAATATTTTAGTCTAAAAATGAATTTTGATCAGTTTTGATTAATCTTAAGTGTATTGTGTGTGTGTGTGTGTGTGTGTGTGTGTAATTATGCAATGAGATTTTGATCTGCCAATTTCATTCCATGGGAATGGGTGGTTGCTATTTTTTAATTTTAATCGTGTTCTATTTGGTTAGTGCTAGTCTGGTGTGTCTTTAGTTCAGTATCATTCACTGATAAGAACTTACATCCCTAGGCTTCTTTCAGTCTGTTTTCAGCACTCAGGAGAATATAGTTGGCGGTCTCTGTTGGGTGAAGAATAGAACAGTCATTATTAGGGTGCTGTAATATTATTCTGTTAGCTTTAAAGCAAAATAAAACAAAAAGTCTTTAAACTTGCCATCCTAAAATGGAGCTTTCTTATTATTCTGTTAGCTGTCAAAAGTTCTAATATCTAAGGTTGTTTTAAGCAGAGGGTATAGTTTGATTTCTTCTTTCTGTCTTTTTCCCTCAGTACTTGATTCTGAAGCTTGAAAGGCCTGCAATCGTTCAGAATATTACATTTGGAAAATATGAGAAAACTCATGTCTGCAATTTGAAGAAATTCAAAGTTTTTGGTGGAATGAATGAAGAAAATATGACAGAGCTATTGTCCAGGTGGGTTTGGCTGTGGGGTAGAAAGGACTGTCTTTGAGACATACAGTAGAGCTCATACTTTCTTCATAGCTGAATCTTTGTGCCTTTTTCTACGAAGTAAAGAACCCTTTTCTGGTTTTATTCCTAGTACCTTTGGTAACACTTTGGCTTAAGTTGGTAGGTTTTTGTTTGTGTGTGTGTGTTTTTAAACTACCAGATACTAGTTAAAATTGTCAAATAATGGAGAAAGAATCAAATATTTGTTTCTTTTTTTTCCTACTCATAATTTTGATTTGTCAATAACTTTAGAAATACTTTCTACTTTAATGAAAATCTCTGATACTGCTAAAGGCCTGGATTCAGTTCCCACAATTTCCAAAACAAACAAACTATTCATTTGTGGGTAGAAGGACAAAAGCCATGGCTATTGGAAAAATACAACCCTAACTGAAAACATGAATTACCTAGCCCAGAAATAGTACTCTAAGATTTAACTGTTAGAGATGCAAAAGGAGAAGTGTCAGTAACTGGGAACAGAGCATGACAGCATGTCTTGCAGTCTGGAAAGAGCACCATAACCTGGAATTCTAGAACAGTTACATCCCAAGTGTGAGGAAAGTCATATAGTAGAAACAAGCCATGCGACTTGGAATGTGTTTGTGACATAGTTACCCCATTAAGAAAATACTTCACTTGCATAAGTACTACTTTTATACTCTGATTTAAGTCGTACAAGTATTTTAGGGTATAAGGTGGTCTGATGGTAAGGGATTTTCCTGTAAACACATGCATCAACCTTGATTAAATAAGAGGGGGGTGATATGGGTTAGTTTTTATTTAGGTTAAAGAAGATTCTATTAAATCAGCAGAACAAGATTGCCTTTGAAAATTTGTGGATGATAAAAAGGTAATTTAATTCCTTGACAAATTCTAATATTGGCCTGTTGCAGTTGTTAGATATGACTGACTTGTTTTTAATTCTTTTCCAACTATTTGAAAAATTTTAAGATTAACTTACACATTAAAGATAGCCACACATTTTCATACAGCTAGCCACAGTCTCCGGTTCATGTGGAACATTCTTCACTTGCTTTTGTATAGTTTTAAGAAATATAATATTGCAATTGATTTGGATGTGCACATTCTGACCAGTTTCCCTTTTCAGCCACTTGTTTATATTGTCTTGAATATACAATGTGAGCACTGGCATAAGCTTAACATTTGAGTATAGGATTAGTGTGGTTTAGTGTGTTTACTAAATTATGAAATCATGTTTGATAACATGCATGTTTTTTCTCTCTCCTACCACCCAACAGTGGCCTGAAGAATGATTATAACAAAGAGACATTTACCTTGAAACATAAAATTGATGAACAGATGTTCCCTTGTCGATTCATTAAAATTGGTAAGGTTTTAGTGTTTTTGAATTAAAACTGTTTTTTTAATGTCTTTGGTTCATAGACTCTAGTGTGTGGATGAGGTTTTATAGGCCCCTATGTTTTAGTCTTTAAATTAGTTTGTGGTTATTTTGCACTGGTTTTGACTGCTTTTGTGCCTCAAAGGCAGAGATGCATAGTTGAAAGAGATCACAGAGCCCAGCAAGGCGAAGAGGTTCCTGTTGGCCCTTTATAGAACGGCTTGCTGACAGTTGCTTTATGAACCGGTTCTTAAGTGACAGTTAACTTCCTGAGGCTATTTCCCAGGTGTTTTCTCACTTGGAAGGGTTCTTACAGGGTTTTGTGGGGTGTAGTTACCTAGTTACCTTAATTATTCATGGAGGCTTGTCATCTATTCTAGAGCTATCAGCTGAAACCAAACCCTGATGAGTTTTGCAAGCACTGTAATGTGATTATTTGCTTTGTTCTTGTTTCACCTTTTACATGAAATGTTGGTTAAACTGACTTAGTCCATCTTGTGGTTCAGATTTGCAAACCACAGTTCAGAAACACTGTCTTAAAGCATATATTTATCATCCAGGGTTCCAGCTTGTGATGGTGCTTGCAGTCCATCCTTCGCAGGTTCTTCTGCGAGCTTTTAGATTCAGTATTAGGAGGGCAGGGATGTTGAGGACTGAGTCTTTGGATTTCCATTTTTGCCTCACCTTTAGAAGTATTTTATTAAAATTAGAATCAAAGAAGTCAAATTTATTAATGAAGAACAATAATTAATGTCAGTCCCACACATTGAAAAACATTGATTTATTAAAATCCTTTAAGCACTTGTGTTATAGTCTAATTTCTTCTGTGTACCTTACCTAGTAGTTGAAAAGAAATATTGGATAGCCAGTCAAGTCTTTTAAAATTTCAGTTAGACAACTATGTCATCTTCAGGTGATCAGTAATTTTCTTTTTTTAAAAAATTAGTTTTTAATTACTTTATCCATATGTTTTTACCTGCATTTATGTGTGTGTGCCATGCACTATATGCCTAATGCAAGAGGAGGTCAGAAGAGGGCATCAGATCCCATGGAATTGGAATTATGTATGCATGGTTGTGAGCTGCTGTGTGAGTCCTGGGAACTGAACCTGGTTCTCCTGGAAGAGCAGCAAGTACTTTTAACTGCTGAGCCATCTCTTTAGCCCCCACCCCCACCTCTATGGTACTTTTTAAGACATCTAGTATACCCTGCACGTATATAGCAGATGTGCAGCTTGGTCTTTATGTGGGTCCTGAACAACTGGAGCTGCAGCTGTCCCGAAAGCTGTTGCCTGGATGAGGGATATGATCTACTAGCTGGGCTGCCTTGTCTAGCCTCAGTGGGAGAGAAAGTGCCCAGCCTGGCAGAGACTTGAAGTGCCAGGGCTGGGGTGTGGGGGATGATACCCAGGGCGGGGCCTAACCGCTAAGAGGAGAAGGGGGCATGTGGGAGGGGCTGACTGGGAGGGAGGTAGTGAGCGGGATGTAAAGTAAAAAGTAAAAATAAATGAAAAAAAAGACATCTAGTGTAGTATTGAATTAGTAGAGGAATTGGCTTCTTTGTCTTGTTCTGACTTGAGTACGAGTACTTAATATTTCCTTGGGTTTATGTTTAAGGCTTAAGATGAATTTTTAAAGTAATTAAGCACATATTTTTTCCTTTTAGCTTTTGCTAAGGTGGTAAATTACATCACTGTATCTCTTTTTATTGAATCATCCTTGAATGAAATCTGGTTTCTTACAAAGAAAACCTGAGATTTTTTTTTTTTGTTGTTACATCTTTCCTACTATTTGGATATGTCTTCAAAGCTGATATTGCCTTTAAAAAATTTTTCCTTTGCCTTTAAAGATTCTCCCTTTGGCTTTATTTTCAAGGTTCTATATTGATATATTGATACATAATTGAAATTTACATTCTATACTTGGATATAGGTTAAAAATATTATCTGCTATATGTAGAGCCAGTATATATCACCTCTGTTATATTACCTAGTTCTGGTTTTGTTTATTTAGGAGTAGATGTATCATGACTTTGAACTTACAGTACAGTTTTTATTAACTAAGAAAATATGATGGCATCAGTCAGATTTGTTTTTTAACATCACAAGCCATCTTTTAAAAATTAAACACTTGTTTTTAAGATGCATTTGCTAAAAACAGTAATATGAGAGGAGTTTCACTGTAGTCTAGAAACTCTTGTTCTTCTTACATAGTCTCCTGAGGGCTAGAAATCTAGGTGTGTGGCATGTGTATAATAATTTTGATGAATACGTTTGCACTGGCTGGCTTTGTGTGTCAACTTGACACAAGCTGGAGTTATCACAGAGAAAGGAGCTTCAGTTGAGGAAATGCCTCCATGAGATCCAGCTGTAAGGCATTTTCTCAGTTAGTGATTGGGGGGGGGGGGCATTGTGGGTGGTGCCATCCCTGGGCTGGTAGTCTTAGGTTCTATAAGAAAACAAGCTGAGCAAGCCAGGGGAAGCAAGCCAGTAAGTAACGTCCTTCAATGGCCTGTGCCCCTGCTTCCAGTTCCATGAGTTCCAGTTCTGACTTTCTTTGGTGATGAACAGCAGTGTGGAAGTGTAAGCTGAATAAACCCTTTCCTCCCCAACTTGCTTCTTGGTCATGATGTTTGTGCAGGACTAGAAACCCTAAGACAAAATTCATATAGACTCAAACATTAGTATCTTTGCTTTATTTGAATCATACTAATTTTCCCCTTCTTTTTGCTTTTCCTCAAAGTTCCACTTTTGTCCTGGGGGCCCAGCTTTAACTTTAGCATCTGGTATGTTGAACTTAGTGGCATTGATGATCCTGATATCGTGCAGCCCTGTTTGAACTGGTACAGCAAGGTAGGACCGTGCTTTAAAATTAGACCTTGATACCTATTGAGGGAGAAATGTGCCAATTTCTTTATTGTGACCAGTTCAAAATGTTGATAATAGTAAAAACTGAATAATCAACTAACATTTAAACATTGTGGTCTGTCAGCTGCTCAGCAGTCTTAACTCATTTAAATTATTACTATTCTACAAAAAGTAATTATCAATCCTCATAGGAATGGAGCAGAGAGGTATACGTGCTTGGGCCAGTCTGTGGGCTCAGGCAGTGACTCCACAGTTTGCTGTTATCTCATTATATTTACTTAGCCCTCAATTTTATTTTTTAATATAAAGTAATATGAATATTTTGAATACATTTTTAGTGGGTTACTTTTATAGCCTGATAGAAAATTTTATGTTTGACCATGATTGAAATGCCTAAAGTCAGCATGCTAGCTAGATGTCATTCACACTACTAGAACTGCTGTTACATGCATTATAAGAAGCCAGGTCCAAAGGCAGAAAGAAGTCAAATCAGCGGGATACAGAATCGCTTTGATTATTTGATGGGTTTGCGTATTGACAATTATATTGTTTAAGGAGTTGGTATTTGATAACCTTGTATTAGTTGAGAAGTGAGGTGACTCTAAATTGGCTGTTTTTCAAGTTTTTTGGTGGTATATTTTTTATTCAGGGGTAATGTTTATCAGTAAATCTTTGTCATACAGTGTTTTATGTAATTGGTTTTCTTAATTCTCATTGTAAAGTGATATGCTTAGAAAATTTGATGTCATTTCAGCACATAGTTTTAGCTTGTTTGTTTTAAATCACTTTTCTGAGCTTACTAATTTCTAGCATTCACCCTGTTAAAGTGTTTTGTAAACTGAGTGCTGACTTTCAAATTCATACTGTTCTTTATCTCAGTATCTGCATTGGGATGTTAATAATAGTTGATGTCCTGGGAATTGTTAAATGTACATCCTTAAGGAATTTTTAATATAGAATTTTTTTGTTGTTTTGTTTTTTGAGATAGAGTTTCTCTGTGTAGCCTTGGCTGTCCTGGAACTTGCTCTATAGTCCAGGCTGTCCTCAAACTCACAGAGATCTCAGAGACCTGCCTGCCTCTGCTTCCTAATGCCTGGCATTCAAGACGCTTGCTGTCACTGCCTGGCAGCTTTTTGCCTTTTCTTCTCCTTCTCCTCCTCCTCCTCCTCCTCCTCCTCCTCCTCCTCCTCCTC
>NC_034591.1:50939358-50952772 GCF_900095145.1 Mus pahari
ATATATATATATATATATATATATATATATACTCAGTTTAGTTAGTTTTTAATTGTTACCTGTTTCCTACAGTGGCAGCTAAGCAGATCTTTTTTTTTTGCCCCTACTTTTCTTGTGTTCTAGTAGTACCGCGAACAGGAAGCCATTCGTCTTTGCCTAAAACACTTCAGACAACACAACTATACAGAGGCTTTTGAATCCCTGCAGAAGAAAACCAAGATTGCATTGGAGCACCCAATGTTGACAGATATGCATGACAAATTGGTGTTAAAGGGTGACTTTGATGCTTGCGAGGAGTTGATTGAAAAAGCTGTAAATGGTAAGAAACTTAGAAACTTGTATTATTAGGGATATTTCAGTACTTACAGGAAACTTCCTAAAAGAATATAGAGAATTATTTTATGTAAGATAGGTTTATAATATCACAGGAATTTAAAAAAAGATTAGAAACAGATTTGAACTAATTTTCCTATATTACATTGTCGTTCTGGGAAACCAAGCACTTAACTAACAGGAAATCAGGTAAACAGTTTTGCTACTACTGTTATCAGTGATCTATTCCTTTAAGCAGTGTTTCAGTAGCCAGTTTTCATTTTTAATACTGTGATTAGGATAGGAGGGGTGCAGATTCAAAAAGTATTGGCAGGCGTAACAGACAAGGGAATTTGCACTAAAATGATTTTCTTTGTAGCGTGAATGGATACTACACAATCCTTGATTTTCTGTGGAATTTCTGACTTCCTTAAATGACCTGAAATTTGGCTTTCAACATATGTATATAATATTATGAGATGCTTTGAATTTGAATATTTAAGTTCTCAGTTATCTGAATTAGAAAGAAGGCTCTGTTATTCCTTAGTGAGTGAGAAGAACTTTCTTTTATCTCCCCCCCCTTTTTCTTCTACAGTGGTTTTCATAGTGACCAATAATACTCAGTATAAAGCTTGTGGAGGGCTGGGGTATGGCTCATTTGAACAGTACTTGCTTAGTTTGAATTTCAGCATTGCATAAACTGGGCCTGACTGGGCACTGGAGAGACTAGAGGCAAGAGGATCAGTAGTTCAGTGTCATCTTGAGCTACATAGCAAGTACTTAGTTTTTATAACTAAAGGAACTAGAACTTGCACTTTTCTATTTTAGCTTATATACTTTACCCTAAAACCAGGTACTCCCATTGTTATGTCCAGTGGCAAAGCTACCCCCAAGCCTTCTACTCTGCTGTGACTTATTACTTGATGATGACTCATATTTACAAATAAGGAAGCGATAGTTTTGAAATTGAGTATACCTAAGAACACTGATAATTAATGTCATATCAAACTATTAAAGTGCCTCCAATGAAAGTACATAAATGTGTTTCAATTTCTAAGCGTGAGTTTACATATTTTTCTAATTTAGGATGAGAGGGGTATATGGGTAATTTTATAATTTTAAGTTGACTTGTTTTACATCTTTATCACCAAGGCATCTGATTTTACTGTGTTAGTGATATAAAGTAACAACCACTACCATGCGTAACTTCTTTTGATTATAAGGCAAATTAATGATAATTACATTTTTAAATTGATTTCAGTTGAATGCCCATTGTTAGAAAAAGCTGTTAAAAGCAAATGTAACTCTATTATAGTTACTTGCAATTCTGACTCTAGAAAGGGAGCCTGGTTTAGAGGAGGTGACAGTAACCAAAACTTAGTCACATCATAGTCTGTATTGCCAAGGGCTTTCTCAGTTGCCTGGGAACACTTTCCAGGTTCTTCAGTTCGCTGCTGACCTCACTGATGATGAGTTGTTGAACAAATAAGGAAAAGAACAGTAGAGACATTTTTGGCTTCTCTTCCACTGAAAGCATAGAAGAGGCCAAGAAGTTTTTACCCACTGAGTAGGAAAGAAAGTAGGACATGGAAACATCTTTTATCAAGCTTCTTACAATGGAGCAAGCAAAACCTCTTAGTGTATTTAATGTGCTCATTAGTATGATCTACAAATGGGATCTGTGTTTATGGCAGCTTTTTTTTTTTTTTTTTAGTGTATTTGAGTACATAGTTGCTCTCTTCAGACACACCAGAAGAGGGCATCAGATCCCATTGCAGATGGTTGTGAGCCACCATTTGGTTGCTGGGAATTGAACTCAGGACCTCTAGAAGAGCAGTCTTAACTGCTGAGCCATCTCTCCAGCCCATGTCTTTTTTCTTTTTCTAACACCTAAAATTTTCATATGACAATAAGACTAAGCTTTGTATAAAAAACAAACAAACAAAAAAAACCAAGCTCATTTTGCCTTTTTAGAGGTTGATTTATATATATATATATATATATATATATATATATATATATATATATATATGTATGTGTGTATATATATATAAAACGACACTATAAGCTATACATACTTGGAATGTATACTTAGATCTACATGTTGACGTATATGTGTGTGTACCTACATACCTGACCCCACCACTACTATACATAGTAACAAACATTGACAGTACCTGAATTTTCCTCAGTCCTTTTATAATCTAGTCCTCCTGCATTGCTTGTGACAATCTAGCCCTCCTGCATTGCTTGCGTTTCATCCTTAGGCAACTGTTTCCTTTCTGTCACTATAGATGAGATTGCACTTCTATAACTTCATGTAAACAGACCATACTCTTGAACTTCTTTCAGTTGGCTTATTTGGAATTTTATCTAGGTTTGTCGAAACTCATTTTGTTATTGCTAAGTCAGACATGATACAGATATACTAGTTTTCTTCTGTGTTCATCTGTTGATGGACATTTGGGCTAATCACACTTGTGGCTATTACTGTTGAAATGAACATTTGTATATAAGTCTTTGTATGGAAATACACTTTGACTTTTTTAGATAGAGACTTAGGAATAGAACCACCAGATGGCATATTGTATGTCTGCTTAACTTTTAAACTCCCAGTTCTTCAGTGTTGCTGTTTTATAGCCATACAATAGTGCATAAAAGTTTCAGTTGTGTGACAATGATTAAGATAAAGTCATCAAACTGAGAAGGAGTAAGGAGGGCATGGGTGGAGTTAGAGGGAAGAGTGGTTTGTGGGAATGGTGGAAGTACAGTGCTCATGTTTGGAATGCTAGTAAAACAAAATAATAAAATTGTCAAAAGCCGGTTGCTACACATAATTGACCATTGATTGTAATGTCTGTCAATAATTGTAATATTAGCTATTCTAATCTATGTCTATATTTTCTGCTTTCGATTTGTAGTAACTAATGCTTAGCGTATTTTCATCTTTGTGTCTTCACTGGTGAAGCATTTGTTCTTATCTTCACCCATTCTTTTAGTGACTTGTTTACCTGTCTGTGTTCTGAGACTTCTGTCTGGAAACAAGTCATTTATTAAGA
The DNA here is from genome assembly GCF_900095145.1 of Mus pahari. NCBI lineage: Eukaryota > Metazoa > Chordata > Mammalia > Rodentia > Muridae > Mus > Mus pahari. The sequence continues at coordinate 50,942,730 of NC_034591.1, forward strand.
GATATATGAGGGATTTCAAACTATATTCTTTGAGTGTAGGGGAGACACAATTCTAATGGGGTATGATTTAAAATGTCATAATGAAGCCCACTATTTTGTACAATTAACATATACAAATAGAAAAGAAAATAAGAAAATATATTTTTCATAGGATCTGGTGGTACAGGTCTGTATTTAGTGGATGGAGGTAGGACAGAAGTATAGCAACTTTGAGGGTAGTCTAGGAACATCAGACAAAACAAACAAACAAAACAAAAATAAAACATCCCAGACATATAAAACGATAATATATGCTATAGTCTGTGGTTTATTTTTTTCATATTTTACTGCATCTTTTGAACATTGGAAGTTTTACATTGTGATAAGAATTTTTCTGTGTGCTTGTTAATATGCTCTTGATGTTAGAGCTGAACATTTTTCGTTTAAAGATCAGAACTCTTGGTTTTCTTGCAAGAGTTTTATAGTTAAGATTTTCATTCATAATTATGTTTGATTCAGAGTTAATTTTTGTGTATGGTACCAGGTAGGAATCTAATAATTTCTGGTTTGACAGTGCAGTATGTTTCACACATATCACACCATCTTGATTACTCAGCATTATAGTACGTATTCAAATGAAGTAGTATAAGTCTTCAAGCATTGTCTGTTTCAAAATTATTTTGACTATTCTGGATGGTCTGAATTCTCTTGTGAATTTTAGAATTTTGGAAGCATGTGACATTGGTTGTAAGTACCTAAAAAATATCTAATAGGGCTTTGTTTTGTATATAATACAGTCATGGATCAATTTGGCAAGAATTGAAATTATTGCTTTATTTAAAACGTTTGCACTTTCTGTTTTTCCCGTTCTTTTAACATTTATTTTATTGTCTTTAGTTCTTTAGCTAGATCTTGGATATGATGTATATTGTTTGTCCCATAGTATTGTAGGGAAAATCTCTGTGTACTGTGTGGAAGAATTATCTGTCAATTAAAAGCTGATGGCCTATTAGCAAATCTCAGGAAGAAGACGGTGGGAGTTCTGGTAGAGAGATAGGAACTCTGGGAGGTGGTCAGTCACGGGAAGACTCACCCTGGATTCCAGGACGTCAGATGTAGGAAACCGAGGAGAGGTAACCAGCCATGTAACAGACAGAGAGCAGTTTAAGTGGGTCAAATAAGTTACTAGCTAATGAGAACAAGCTTAGCTTATGGCCTAGGCACTTTTTAATAAATAATGAACCTCCAAGTAGTTACTTGGGAACTGGGGGGACAGGGTAGAAAAGACCACAGTTACAAAGTATTTTATGTTTTATATTCCTACTACAAATAGTACTTTAAAATTTTAAGTTCTAATTGGTAATTGCTAGTATATATGAATTTAGCAAGTATGTTTATGTTAATTTTCTACTCTGCAGTCTTGCTAAATTCACTTCTTTTGGTATCCTGAGATATTCGGTAGAGATTTAGACTTGTACTGTTAGAAGACCCTTTTCATCTTTTCATCCAGTCATGATATTTTTAAGTTTTTTTTACTGTATTGGTTCAGATTTTTCATAGTGTATTGAATAGTGTGGCGACAGTAGATATCTTTGCTTTGTAAAACAGTCATTAAGTATAGTGCTAGTTATACTTTTTATAGACAACCTTTTATGAGATTGAGGAAATGTAGTTATAATCTTTATCAGGGATAGATACTGCATTTTATCAAGCATGTTTCCTGTGCCTTTTGAGGTGGTGAAAGGATCTGCCCTTATCAACTTCATACACCTTAAATCACATTAATTTTCATTTTTAAATTTAACTTTGCAATACTGTGAAAATCCCTGTTTGGTACTCATTTTAGATCTTGTATGATTCATAAAATTGAGTGTTCTTATGCATAGTTGAATAGTTTGGATACTGGCCTACAATTTTGTTATAATGTATATATTTTATGTTGGTATTTCTGGCCTTTACAGAAAGAATGAGGTGAGAATTAGTCCCGTTTTATTTTCTGAAGAAAATTTATATAAATTTATAATACCATGGTGAACTTTTAAAGGATGAATGGTGAAAAGTGGGCTTGAAGTTCATTTTGAGATTTCTAAACTTCAAACTTATTATGTTAATAAATAAAAGGCTGCTTACATTTTATATTCTTTTTTTTTTTTTAAGTTTTTTGTTTGTTTTTTTTAAAGATTTATTTATTTATTATATGTAAATACACTGTGGCTGTCTTCAGACACTCCAGAAGAGGGAGTCAGACCTCATTAAGGATGGTTGTGAGCCACCATGTGGTTGCTGGGATTTGAACTTTGCACCTTTGGAAGAGCAGTCGGGTACTCTTACCAGCTGAGCCATCTCACCAGCCCACATTTTATATTCTTGAGTGAGTATTTGTAGTTTATGCCTTTTGAGTAATATGCACAATATGCACACCTCATTTAAGTGGGTGAATTTATCAGTATAAAATTATTCCTAGTTTTTTAAAAGAATTTCCCTTTGAATCTTTATGTTGTACTTATTCTTATGGTCTCTTCTCCGTACTTTGTTCTTCACTTTTTGCTCTTTTTTTCTTTCTTTCTTCATTCCCCAAGACCGGGTCTTTTTATGAAGCCTGGACTGGCCTGTAATAAGTTTTATACTCTAGGCTGGCCTTGAATTTGTGCCAGTCCACCTGCTGGGTTCCTAGGGTTGGAATTCCAGTTGTACAATACCAGACACCCTCTCTTTTTTTTCTAGTTTGTTACTATGAATGTTGAAGTCACAGGCTTGCTTCTTTCCTTCCAACCCTTTTCCTTTTCTCTTTATGTTTAGGTTTTGAGCTGATATATATATATATATATATATATATATATATATATATATATATATATATATATATATATGGTTGAGGACATAATGGTAACATATGTTCTGGTATAGTTTGTATTCTCAAAAGCAAATCCTTTTATCATCTCTTCAGAAAATACAGGGGAAACATTTACTGAATGCAGCATCTGTCCTTGATAGGGTATGGCAGACTGGAGATAGAAGTTAGCCCGAAAAATACCCACAGGAACCTATGAATTAACATCCTATATAGTGGTCTTACATGTTATTTTTTTTCTTTTTAAATATCCAACATAATATTTTTATTGATTATTTGGGATTTTTACATAATGCATCCCATTCCATTTACTTTCCAGTCCTCTCGGGTCCACCTCCCAACCCGTGACACCCCGACCTCCCCCCCCCCCAGAATAAAAAGAAAGATAGATAAAAATACCAAGTCTATTTTGGTTGCCTGTATTTTCACTGGAGCATGGTCAGACTCGCAGTGGCCAGCCCTTTAAAATTTTAACACTGAGTCCTTCCCCACCCCCACCAGAAGCCATCAACTGTGAAGGGCTAACTTCAGCATCCCTATCACAATTTTTAAGAGTTCTCTAAAATAGCTTCCTCTCGAGACTGTTTGTCACAGAAGACTTCTACGTCTCTCAGTCTCAGCTGTGAGTCTGCAGTCATCACTACCACCGCAGAAGAAGCTTCCTGCCTTTCACAGTCAGCAGCAGCATAGACCATGGACTTCACATGGTCTCTGGTGACAGCATGGACCACGGACATCCACATGGCCCATGATCTGTGGTCACAGCACAGACCACAGACACCATCATGTCCCTCAGTAGCTGCACAGGCCACAGGCATCAACATGGCTTCAGGTGGCAGCAGAGACCAAGGGCGTCCACGTGGCCTTTGGTGGTAACTCGGACCACAGTCATCAACAGAGCTCTCCTCATTCAGTAATGCCATGTGCTTTGTCTGAGGCCACGTTCCTATATTGCTTCCATACCCGTCATTGCCCAGTCTGCCTTTTGCCATTCTCCTCTGCGTGAGAGGCTCTGCTCCTTCCAGTTTCACATGTCCACTTTTAAAAAGCATCTTCCTATAGGATCTACCATTTTTCAGTTGTTCAAGGATCCTGCAGCCTCTGCAGAGTCCTCCTCTGCCACCAAGTCTCCTCTCAGAGCCTCCATGGGTCTCCAAAGCTCCTTGGAGCTGCTCAGCAATCTCTCAGAGGGTGCCAGGGGCCACCACTGTGTTCCATCACAGCCATGCATCAGATTTCATCGTCAACAGCAATGACATGCTCCCAGATCACTGGGAGTGCTCCACGCAATCAAGCAGCTAGTGGATGGAATAGATAATGGGGTGGACCTCCTCAAAGCACTGGATCTTGGCCGAGTTGGCCAGCTGCTGCTAGTGATGGTGCAGGTGTAGCATCCATGCTCAGAGCTGTGCAGCGCCCCAGATTTACAAAGCTTAAGTACAGAGTCTTGCTTAAATATCTCAGTCAGATATAGTTGAGACTCAAGGTGTAGTTCATCCCGTAACACATTTTTACCATTTTTGCAGGTGATTTGATGCCCTCTTCTGGCCCTTGTGGCCACCAGGCACATGCTACACATAATAGATGGTAGGCACAGCACCTTTCTCTCTTGAACCCAGGGGAGTGTGAAAGACAGTGCAACACAAACTCAGTTCAGAAACAGTGATAACTCAGTCTCTGAGCGCGACAACTAAAGCCTCATCTTGTCAGCCTTATTAAACTCTGCTTCCTCCCATGGCAAATCCTTGGGGATCCGCTATGATACCAGGAGACTCCAGCAGCTACATCTTATCCCTCTCTGTCCCGTGCTATGTTTGGTGTGTCATTTGGAGGGCCTTGCATCACATTCCCAGATTGCTAAGAAATTGTATTAACAAACAAATACTGATTTTTACTACTTTTTCTACCTTTTATGACAATGAATTTTTCCTGATTTAACCCATTAATGTAGGAAATCAGTTACCTTTTTTTTTTTTTTTTTTTTTTGAATTTTAAGCTGACTTTTTATATCTCGGATGTACTTGACATTGTCATCATGTATTTCCTTGGGTCTATCATAGATTTAGATTGGTTAATGTTTACCTTGAACTCTTCTCCATGAATTTATTACTGAGAAGGTTATATAGTGTTTCCTTTATATTTCTCTCAGATCTAGTATTCTTATTTCATCTAGTGAACTCAGAAGTTAATTTCTTCTTTCTGTGTTAAGATGTGAATTCTTTCTCGCTTACTTACCTGGAAGAGCTTTGAGAGTTAGGTATTCTATTTTGGAAGGGCCTGGTGGGAGCACTTTCCCTAACTGTTCAGTGCCTGTGAACAGTGCAGGGCTCCTCTCTGTCGTTTGCTTCAGCTTCAATCATTTTTTTTTTTTTTTAACAATTTTCTATTGACATGTAAAAACTTTACTCTTAGGGAGATTAAGGAATATTTAATATCTTTTGAACTGTTTGTTTCCAAGATTTCCTGGGATTTTGTTGTTGTATATTGGTTAGTTATTATGCATTGTTATTCTTTAAAATCTCCATATAGTTACAAGCAATTTATTTGGCTTATTAATTGTTTAGGATTAACTCCTGCTTTGCTTATCTTTTCTGTTGTTTTCTACACTCTATTTGCTGTTACCTCTTTTTCTCTTTCTCTTTGAGATTTCCTCCTCCCATCCCCGCCTGTGTGTGTGTGTGTGTGTGTGGTTTTGCTTCTCATTTTGAGAAAGGATGTAGCTGGCCTAGACCTTGCTGTGTGCTAGGTGGCCTAGAACTTGCTATGTAGACAAGGCTGATTTTGAAGTCACAGAGTTCTTCCTCACTCTGTCTCCTGGGTGCTGGAGTTAAAGGCATGCACCAGTATGCCTAGCCTATACCTAGCCTTTATACCTTTTTAAAAATAACAACTTTTAGATGCCAAGCTAATTATCAGATTTTTTTAAAAAATTTACAAATGGATTAAGGATCTAAAATCAGATCTACATATGTTGTTGTCTGGTTCAGTATTTTCATTTTGAAATGAAGTGGCTTTTTGTGAATAATAGTTTTAAGAGTTTTAGATTTCCAGAATCATTGAGTTTTCTGGTTATTGGCTTTGTTCTGACCTTTAGTGGAGTTGTACAGCTATCAGGTACGTGTCCTTCCAAACATAGACTTGCTCCTGTGTTCAGCTTTTATCCACTTCCTGCTTGACCAGCCTGTGGGCTTAGCAGTTGTTGGGCTCAGTGCTCTGTATATAGCCATAAGTCAGGTTTGCTAATTCCGTTGTATAAGCCTTTATCAGTAGCGTCTGTTTGATACAGTTAGATAAGTTAGTAAGTTTAGATTGCATGTCTTTTTGTGGTTTTTCGAGACAGGTTTCTCTGTATAGCCCTGGCTGTCCTGGAACTCACTTTGTAGACCAGGCTGGCCTCGAACTCAGAAATCCGCCTGCCTCTGCCTCCTGAGTCCTGGGATTAAAGGCGTGCACCACCACACCCGGCTTTATGGTTCTCATTTTCTTACTATATTTTGTTGCCATGTTTTAGTTACACATCATAATTTTTTTAAACTTTAAGTTTTACTATGAGTTGCTTACCCACTTTTACATAGTATTTGCAAAATGTATCTTTTTCAGTGTCTTAAAGACAATATTATGTATTTTAAGCATGGTTTCTGTAGCCCATTCTACTCTGTAGTTGAGGATAACTTGGAACTTCTGATCCTCTTGCTGGGATCCTTTGGAGTGCTGGGATTACAGATGGTTGTAAACATGCCCAGTTTTGTGTGGTGCTGGAGATTGAAACCAGGGCTTTGTGCATGCTAGGCAAGCACTTGTTGAATTATAGTCTTTAAATTTCAGCCTTTCTGTATCTTGTTTTAAAGAAGTAACTCTTATAGATGTTGCTTATTTTTTATTGTTAATTTTTTTTCCAGACAGGGTTTCACTGTGTACCCCTGGAGAACTCAGAAATCTGCCTGCCTCTGCCTCCCAAGTGCTAGGATTAAAGGCGTGCACCACCACTGCCTGCTGTTATTAATTTTTGTGTGTATGGTTCATGTGCAAAGGCCAGGTGAGGATGATGGGTGCCTTCCTTTAACGTTTGCTTACTTTGTTTGTTGAGACAAGGTCTCTCGCTGACCCTGTCTGTTGGCTGGCCAGCTCAGCAGCCCCTCGTGGACCTTCCTGTTCCTGGCCTGCAGTAGGGCTCTAGGCACTCACAGTCAGAGCCAGGTTTCCATGTTACTCTGTAGAGTTTGTCGTGCTCTTCATTTCTTCTTTGTCTTGTCATCTTGACCTTTAATATTTTCAATTTTCCCTTTGTTTACTTGGCTTTAATGTCCTCTGCATTAAATTTCTGATAGAAATCGTGACAAGTATACAGTTAACAAAATTGGTGAGCACCTTTTTTTGTCTTCTAGTACAAGGATTATGAATGTGGTTTCAGCTCTATTTACTGATACCTTCACTGTCATTTATGATGGCATACTTGAGGTCCTGCAGATATTGCTTCATTTTATACAGGGTTCCTGAGTTTTTCCCCATCTTTACTGATCTGATTTATTGTCTCTTTGATCTTACATCTAAGATTTTATTTCCTTTAACTTAAAGCACATCTTTTAGAAATTTTAATAATAACGAAGGCAAGTCTGTGATGGTTTGTATATTCTTGGACCAGGGAGTGGCACCATCTAGAGGTGTGGCCTTTTTGGAATAGGTGTGACCTGGTTGGAATAGGTGTGTCACTGTGGGTGTGGGCTTAAGACCCTCACCCCAGTTGCCTGGAAGTCAGTCTTCCACTAGCAGCCTTTGGATGAAGTTGTAGAACTCTCAGCTTCTCCTGCACCATGCCTGCCTGGATGTTGCCATGCTCCCACCTTGATGGTAATGAACTGAACCTCTGATTCTGTAAGCCAGCCCCAATTAAATGTTGTTTTTTATAAGACTTGCCTTGGTCATAGTGTCTGTTCACAGCAGTAAAACCCTAACTAATACAAAGTCTTTATTGTTTGTCTGAATCATTTGTCTCTTAAAGATGGGTATTTTTGTTGGATATAGAATTTTTTGGCTGGCAGTTATTCTTTCAAACACATTTTGAATATTACTCCACTGTTAACCGGCTTCCATTATTATTTGTTGAGAAAAGTGTGTTGTTTTTCTACCTGTTTCTTTGAAAGAAATCTGTAGTTTTTCTTGGGTTGTTTAAATAGTCCATTTAAACTCTAGCTTCTTTTTGTAGAGTTGTCTTTAGTTATATTGCTGAACTCATCAGCCTATTAAAAACCGTGATTTGTTTTACTCTTAATTTCATTTTCTTAGTTATCCTATTAAAGTTGACATTTCTGTTTAATTTTTTATGCTTCTTTGAATTCTTTATCCCATTTCAGTCATTATATCACTACTAGCATCTCCTCTTAACACTTTGATCTTCACTTCTTTAATGTCTCAGTTTTGTTCTTTTCATCAATCTTGACAATCCCTGCTTGATGTCTTCGGGTGTCAACTTTTCTGTCAGTTTATCATGTCTGTGCTGCTTGGCAGTCAATGTCTGTTTGGTGCTAAGGTCTTGTACCATGACTTGCCTACTTTCTTACATTCATGGTTTGTATTTAGATTTCCCCCTCTATTGTACTGCATCCCCTTTGCCTTTCCATATCTTAGCATGAGTCTTGTGTTGGTTCTTACTGATCTGGTTGATTGTTACTAATCTTCAGATGTGCGAGGCGTTGTGGCACGGCAGAGAACAGAGAACAAAACAACAATAACAAGAGCTAGTCTCTGAAAGAGCAGCTTTCCCATGGCTAATTTAAAGGAGCTTCTGATGAGTCGGGCACTAGAGCTATTGTCGGGATTAGCAAGTTGTTTCCTTAATGTTTACCTTGGGATTTTGTTTATTCCCAGCAGTGCCCAATATTGCAAAAGCTCCCTTCTCTTTCCACATAACCATCTATCTACTTCCTGAAGCATGGCTTCTTCCCCAGGTTCCTACTCACCTATGCCTTCAGGCCTTGGTTTGGGCCATATTCTCTTTGTTGTTTACTTTCCTTTTCATTATTTACTTCCAACTCATTCTTCAAGGCAAGTTCTTTTCAGATAGCTTCTTTTATTCCTTCCTTGGTGTTCTCTCCTTAACTCTTACTTGATTAAGTGCCATATTTTGGTGCACAAAAAAACCTAATAGTTTTCTTCCAAATATAATTCCAGGCTCTACTACATTGTCATCATCATCTTCATCATCTTCAATATTATTTTTTCTGTCACAGTCACTGCTGCTGCCACCTCTGCCACCACATATGTTTGAAGTTTTACAGTGGACCTTGTATTTTTTAAGTTCTTTATATGAACTTTGTAATTGTCATACCTGCATTCTAAGTTATATGTACTATTATCATTGTCCCCATTAAATGAAAGAGAATGATTAATTTGTAAGGCAGCATAACTAGTCAGTAACAGAGCTAAGATTTGGGGTCTCATAATCTGGTACCAATATCTATTTAACAACTGTGCTTTACTGCTATAAATTTTTACTTGTTCAGTCATCTAGTTAGTTAGTTTCAGATTATAACCTAAAGTGGGGAATTATTTAGGCTCTCAGTTTCAAGATATTTTATTTTACAGTCCTTGCCTATGTTGATTGTGGATCCCCAGGGATGCAGAATATCATGGTGGTGGGAACATGGTAAAAGCTACTTATTTCCTGGCTTGACAGGAAGGAGAAAGAGAAGAATTGGGGCCAGGGACTGGGTGTAAGTTTGATGGGGATACTTCTAGTGGTCTACTTCCTCTGATTAGACCCCACTTCCTCCAATTTCTATCTCCTCTGTTGTTTTTGTTAGGGTTTCTTAGTGCTGTGATAAAACACCACTAAAAGCAGCTTGGGAAGTGCCTTGGTCTGCTTCTCTAGAGGAACAGAAGTTATAGAATGAATCCTCCCCTTCTCTCTGTGTCAGTCTTTCTGTCTGTTTCTCTCTCTCTCTCTACACACACACACACACACACACACACACACACACACACACACACATGCATGCACTTTGTGTGTGTGTGTGAATGTATATATACACGCATATTGCAAGAACTGTAAACTAAAACATCTTGAAACTGAAAGCCAAAATAATTCCTAACTTTAGGTTATATTTTGATAACAGCTACAGATATACACGCACACACTCACACATATGGAGAGAGAGAGAGGAGAGAGGAGAGAGAGAGAGAGAGAGAGAGAGAGAGAGAGAGAGAGAGAGAGAGA
>NC_034591.1:50953637-50957153 GCF_900095145.1 Mus pahari
TCTCTCTCTCTCTCTCTCTCTCTCTCTCTCTCTATATATATATATATATATATATATATATATATATGTGTGTGTGTGTGTGTGTGTGTGTGTGTATGTGTGTATACACATATACATACATACACACAGATATATCATGCTAGCTACTTACATACTTCTTTGAATGTAATCTGTATGGATAAGAAATCAAATTTGGGCAGTGGTACTACAGTGATGTTCTGATCATTGGTAAGGTTTTTTTGTTTTGTTTTGTTTTGTTTGTTTGTTTTTTTTTTAAAGCTTCCTGAGTCTCATTTTTAGTCTTGTAGTTCTAAGGGGTTTCTGCTATTAAAGAAAATTAAAAAAGAATAATGCATGCCCAGTGAAGATCTTATTAAGTGTGTTTATTTAGTATAGTCATAATCACAGAAAAACAGAAGTGGTACTGAAGCTGAAGACATAAGCTAAATAGTTTGAAAATTATTAGCAACATAGTGTACTTTGCTCTGAGTGACATTTTTAATTTCTTTAGGATATTTTACTTTTGTGGGATTTCTGATTTCCTGTTTTGGATTTTTGTCAGAAATAAACTTCCTAAAATATTAGTAACTGTTTGCCTTTTTCCTTAAAGTGAAATATATTTTTAATAAGCATTTTTCATTTCTCTTTGAAAATTTTTCTCTAGCCTGGAAAGGTAGATTAGCTGTTGAGTACTTGCCAGGCATGCTCGTAACCCTGAGTCTTACTGCAGCGTCACGTAGTGAGGATAGGCAGGTGTCATCTCTGCTCTTCTCAGGCAGGAGGAGCAGAAGTTCAGGTCGTACTCAGCTGAATCGTGAGTTTGAAGACAGACTGGGATACATGAAATTCTCTTTTTAAAGGAGGTTGAAAGGAGAAAGGGGGTCAGGAGAAGGAATATATGCTAATTTTTACATATTACACCAAATGGGAAAAGGCAGGTATACCTTTAATCTCAGCTCTCAGGAGGTCGAGGCAGGTGGATCTCTGTGAGCTCTAGGATAGGGTGACCTCCTGTACATACTGAGTTCCAGGCCAGCCAAGGCTGCGTAGTGAGATCTTGTCTCAAAAGCAAACAGAAAAGTGAAATTCATTCTTTTTCTGTTATAGCTTTCCTGATTTCTTTCTTTGTGTTTTCTGTTTATATTTACCTCATCATTATGGCAAGTTTTACCCACTGAGCCAGCTCCCTGGGCTACTCTACTTCTTTGTGAATAATTTTATAGTCTTTTTAAATTTGAAGTCATTTAAAAGCTTTTATATCTCCCTAAATAAATAAAACTAAATAAAATGTATTATTTTGACTATATAATATGTTTACATTTGGGTTTTGTTTTTTGTTTTTTTGTTTTGCTTTTCTCTGGTATTACTACAATGAATAAGAGCACAACACATTTTATCTGGAAGCGGGGAAAAGATTCCCAGATTATTTGATGAAGAAGGTTTTGGTCAGGAAGGCTGAGTAAAGCAAGACTCCATGCGGGGTAAACGATGTAATAGAAACATTCACTAAGTCATTTGTGCTGCATGCACATCTCCTTCCTATAGCAGTGAAAATACAAGTGCCAGCTTTTCAGTGTGTCAGAAGTTGGAGGGGAGATGGAAGCCTGGAAGTTACCACATTGCCCAGGCTGGCCTCATTCTTAAGGCAGTACTTGTGCTTCTGCCTTCAAAGTACAGGGATTATAGGCAGGAGCCATGACAATAAGTTTGAGTGCTGATGTATAAAGGAACTTTCTTTTCCCACTAAGTTTATAAGGTTACAAAGGCAAAGAAAGACATTCAATGACTGTATAGGGTTGGCTACAACAGCTTCATGATTAACCCAGAAAAGAAAGCTATTAGGGTGGTTGTTTAAGTTCCAAGTATGCAAGTTATGGAAAAGAGACATTTTATTATGTTTTTGAACAAGTCTCTGTTTTCAGTGTCAGGGGAAAATCCTCATTCAGATAGAAATCAGGGTCAAAGGACAGGTTCATGAGGGAGCAAGTGTTCTCAGTTATTTATGTGGATGGATGGTAACGGAGACTGTGACCCAGCAAGAGGCCCAGAGTGACGTGGCTTTCCTGCTTGGTTGATGCACTGATCTAGTTTCTTTATCTTCCTCTGCTCTGTCATTATTACAGAGTTGACTCTTTCCCTAGGTGTATAAATAGGGTTCAGTAGTTGTGTACGTTCTATGTTGCATATGTATATGAAAATGTGTCCAGAGTAATAAAAGTCACTTTTTTTCTTGGCTAATGTCTGTTTAGAAGCATGAAACATTGCTTACACATCCTCTAGAATATTCCTCCTGTTTCATTATCTAGAATTGGGTTCTAGATATCATTTATAAACTTTCGACAGAAATGAGTGGAGTGGGTGATAATCATTTGGAGTAGAGTAGATGTGTGGGGAAGTGCTGTCTCCTTATCAAGACAGTAGTAGCTAGTGTGGGAACTCCTCCAGGACAAAGATGAAAAGTATACTGAGGAAGGATCTAGAAGAAGACCAAAGCTGAATCTGAGTCATCGCCCCACTACTTAAGATACTTGTGAGGTTGATGAATCTCCTTAATTCTCCATCTTAAAACAGGAAGGTGCAGTCCTTCTTAGGGTTGTTCTTAGGGTTAAGTGAGCTAGGGCACAGCAGATTTAGAGCATTTGGCAGCGTCAGTAAATGCAGTTCCATTGCTAACGGCAGTACCTTTATCTCTTCTTCAGTTTGTGCCTAAAGAAAACTAGAATTTGCATATTAACGTGTTTTTTCTTTCTCTGAGGTTGTACTATAAAGTACCTACACCAAAGCTGTTGGCATTTGTATTTCCTTATTTGTTTTTTTTTTTTTCCTTTTGTTTTTGTATTCTGGTAACACAATGTATGGGCTCTAAGTACTTTTAATGGGAAGACATTGGAATTAAAAAGTCGATTATTACAAGAGGCTAAAGACTTTAATAGTAATAAATCAAATAGAGAATGGTGATGAGAAATCGCCAGGGCAGATATTCTTCCAGGCTTTCATTGTTCTTCCTTTTCTCCATTTGTATTTATATTGATGACAGAAATTATTTTTAAGGTATATATGGTTGTGTTTTGATGAAATAAACATATATTCAGGTTATTTATGAATTATTTTCTGCTGCTTCTGGTTTCTAGCCTTCAATTGTCCTTACTTTCCTTCTTGCAAGGTCTTTGTTGAAGTCACATACTTAACCATTGAGTGCATTAGTAACTTTACAGCAACTAATTCACTCATCCCAGGAACATCAATTTAATATGGGCTGCTGCTGATGCATTTTGTTCCTGTTGTTATGTCAACTAATAGTTTACTATTTATATTTGAGTAGCATACTAGGAGGATGTGTGTGTGTGTGTGTGTGTGTGTGTGTGTGTGTGTGTGTATGTGTATATATGTACATATATATGTGTGTGTGTGTGTGTATATATATATATATATATATAAAATAAATTCTTATTTTTTTTATGCTTACAGATGGCTTGTTCAATCAGTATATCAGTCAACAGGAGTATAAGCCACGGT
>NC_034591.1:50957586-51001788 GCF_900095145.1 Mus pahari
CCCTGTCTTAATCTTCTGGATTCAATCACCACTGTGTCTCAAGATCTCCATACCAAGATCCAGATCAGAAACTTCTATCTCCCAGTCTCCAGATTAGGTTCACTGGTGAGCCTTCCAATTCTGGATTGTAATTCATTTCAAATATAGTCAAGTTGACAACCAGGAATAGCCACTACAGGGCCTTTATGTCTAATAGGGACTGGTTGGTTTGTTTGGTTTGGTTTTTCAAACTCAGAATCTTAATCTTCTTCATTAGCCCCTTATTTTTGTATGGTGGGATTTTTTTGTTACTGTATTGTATATTGTCTTTTGACTCTTGTCAGATAGAAGCAACGTTTTATTGCATAAGTTTACATTAAAGAAAGATGGTTCAGGAGGTGTTCACTTGTTTCTTGTGGTCTTTATATATTTCCAAGACTTTCTTGTCCCTTGTGAGAAACCTTTTTATAGCTTTAATCATTAATATACACTGAAATTTCCTCTTGAGCTTATATATGTTGTGTGAACATACTTACATTTTTATAGTCCTATGTAAGGAGATTTTATTTAGATACATATTTTCAAACAGATTAAATACGCAAACCACTAATGCTAAAAATTAATATCTTAGTATTTTTTAAAATTATTTTTGAGAGAAATCAGACTGGCTGGAGGAGAGAAGAGGGCATGGCTCAGTGAAAATGAAATGCAAGATCTAAAGGGTACCTGACTGTGACAAAGGAGAAAGAATTGTTGAGTACAGAGTAGATGAAAGATTTTGGCTTTGTTCTGGTTTCTGTATACAATCATATGTTTCATAGTGACATTTTGGTCAATAATGATGATCCCAGGAACTTTTAATTGAGCTGAAAAATTCCTATCTAGTATAAGTACTGAGCCTTTTCTGTAATTATGTATTCTGAAAAATGCAGACATTGTAATTGCCTAAAGTTAATACTTAGTATAGTAATATGTTTTGCCATATATCTAGGTATAAAATAGGCAATCCATGTGGATTTGTGTAAATATACTGATATATACACAAAAACAGAATTCACCTAACAATGCATTTCTCATATTCCTTATCATTAAGTAGCTTAAAACTGTATAAAAGTTGATGTTTCAGTTATTTTATAGTGTTCTTGTGTAATTAGTACAGAGTTAGATAATATCAATTTACATACAAAACCCAGGGAAGTTTATTTGCCAAACTACTATAATTTCAGCTAATGGGAGATTTATTTAGAAAACCTTAGGCCTTCTGGTTTATATCAGATGTGATATTAGCATCCTGTAACCTTAGAGCCAAGAATGTAACTTAGTGGGTGAATCCTTGCTTATTATTTCTTTATAGAAAATATATTTTCTTCTCCAGGCGATGGAGAAGATAACAGACCAGGAATGAGAGGGGGCCATCAAATGGTCATTGACGTCCAGACAGGTGAGTCACGTTAGCAGCAGTTCAGTATCATTCTGAAGCTGCACGCCATATGTATCATTGCCTACATCTAAGATAGCTTATAGGAGTGGACACTGCTCTTTCCATTTATGACAAGGTTAAATATTATTCATTAAACTGAGTAGCAAAGACAATAAGCACTGACTGCCTGTCTAAAACTTCACAGTGAGCGAGGAGGCTGCTCTGCTAATGAAGTTAGATACCCTAAGAGAAACTTGGCCTTCCTGTAGTTATAGTGTATAAACCTTTACTCTGTATAATGCCAGTAGTTGCTCAAACAGCATTTTACTTTTTTCTAAGAGTATTTATACCATTTTGTTACTTTGTTGTGCTGCCTTAGTACTTGAGTAAAAATATTGTAGGTTCATATTATTTTGTGAATAGTTAGAAAAATGCAGTTTGGATACTAAGTCTGACAATTTTCAAAAACTATTAGTAATAAGATTGAATACTTCACTTTTAAACTTTGTTAAATATATAGTAACTTTAGAATTTGAGGATTCTGTTAGAGTCTTTGGAAAACTTTTCTTTCAAGGAGTAGGTTCTTGCTTCCTAATCTGTGCCCCTCCTCGCAAATACTCGCCTGACCTACATAAGTAGGCTTGAATAGCGTGCAGCCTCCTAAGCGCTTGCTTTCCTGTATCAGAGTAACAAGCTTGCCTAGGTGTGTTTATTAAAGAGGCAGACTTGTATATAGACTGTTTTCTTGTTATTAACACACTAAGGGAAATTGTGTGGAAAAGCCCCTTAAATTTCCTCAGCAAAATGCACTTTGTTCCAGTTTGGCGACCTTGACACTTAAAGCTGACCTTTAACAGGCGGAAGCTCCAGAGTGCTTATTACTCTGCTGTCTGTGGGAAAGAGACCATACATGACAGGGAGCGTGCACATATGAGAGAAGGATAATTTAAAAATAGGTTATGGAATTTGAAGGTGGAAAAGAAAGATTCAACTGATAGCAAATGTCAGGACAGAACTTAGTTTTACAGTGCCACTGAAGATTACATTTAGCAGAGGTTCTTCTTGGGAAACTGAGAAGATGAAGGTGTCTGTTTTATGCACTAGAGACAGAATTGTAGCAGATTCTAAGTGGTCCAGGGTCATACCATCATTCCTGTTTGGCTAACTATAGAAACTGTGTTTTTAACAAGTATAATAGGAATGATTATTACAGTCATGTGATTTAATCTTGTGTGTTACATAAACATATTGTGTGTACTCGTGTTCATGTGTGCACACCCATGTGTGTGTTTTTGCCAATTTATGCATGTGTATGTAGAGACAGGTTGGCAATGGATGCCATCATTTGCTGTCCATTCTGCGTCTTGAGATAGTCCCTGTAAATTGAGAGTTGACCGGTTTGCCTAGACTGGCTGGGCGCCTCCTGGCCTCTGTCTCCCTAGCTCTGATAGTACAGACTGGGTACTGGGGTAAACTCAGGGGCTCGTGTGTATGCGACAAGCGGTTTACTGACGCAGCCATCTACTAGTGCCGGATTTTAATCTTTTTATGATGGGTACTCTACTTGTAACCTGGAAATCAGCCTCTCTCTCTCTCTCTCTCTCTCTCTCTCTCTCTCTCTCTCTCTCTCCTCCCCCTCCATCTCTCTCCCTTTTCCCTCCCTCTCCCTTTCTTTGTACTTGTAACCCTTTAATCTCTCTCATTACTTTGCTTAAAATTTAAAATATTGCATTAAATAATGGCAATTTTAGATGAAATGCTTTCAGTTTTCTCATTCAGCATGATAATCTACTATCGTATGAAGATGGTTATGTGATTATTTTTGCCCTCTTGTTTATATGTGTTGTATAATATTTGTTAATTTGCATATACATCTTTGTATTCTTAGAATGAGACCAATGTGATCATGGTGTATGATCTGTCACAGTATTAATTGAATTTGGTTTGCAATATTTTTATTAAGGATTTTTACATATACATGTAGTATATATGTTCTTTTTGTTATGTCTTTATATTTGTTACCAGGATAATATTGGCTTTATAGAATGAGTTTAAAAATAGTCTTTTCTTTCTGTTTTATGGTATAGTTTGAAGAACATTGTTCTTGGTTCGTAAAAGGTTTTATTAAATTCTGCAGTAAATCTGTCTAGTCCCATGATTATTCTTCTAGTGTGGTCAGTGATGTATGCTCTCAAAGGAGATGGGAGTAAGTCATGCTAAGGTCCTTCCTAGCTAGGTGCAATGCTGTATATAGCCTTTGTGTTGTTTTCCTCTGCTGTTGTCGGGTATGTGGATGACCAAGAGCAGGTCTTCAACAAACCTTCCCGGGGGGTCTTACTTGTTTGAGTCTATTGTTGAGGTTTCTCCTAGTCTCAGAGTTTATATGAGTTAATTGAGGTGTGAGCAGGGCTGGGTGGAGTGGGGCATTGTGCTGTCTCATGCCTGTACCAGGCGTGTCCATTAACAGTAGGTCAGGTACAGGATACAGTAGAAGTCAACGCTCCTCTTCCAGCAAGGCTTAAAAGGGAAAAAATAAAATAGCTACAAATAGCAGTGAGTCATGTATGGAAATAAATTAAAAGCCAAGTACAGCTAGGCATAATGGTGTATGCCTGTAAAACTAAGTAAGTTTTATTTTGGCTTATTTGATGTGGTTTTATGCCAAAGCAGTTGTTCCTTCCCAGTGTTTCATATACCTTGTTTTCTTAAACATTCAGGTTAAAAGTTTCAGTGTTTTCCCGTCAGTAGTTTGAATAGAAGCTTGCTTAATGCCAGATCCAAGGGTAAAGTAACCATAAAAGTTTATACTTACATTTTAATATTTAATTGCCAAAACTTCTTCCATCATGAACCATATTGTACTTTCCATAGTAGCAGAGAAATGTGATACAGTGTCCTACTGTATCTATCGGTATGTTAGTTTTATTAACTATAGTCTCAGAAACTGATACCTCTTTACTTAATATTCTTTCATTGTGAATTGGGTTTCAACTGTGATTTAGGTAAAACAGGTTGTGTGAAAAGATGTGTTTTTTAAGCATAGAATGTCTTATCTTAGGTTATTTATTCTTCCTGTGTAATTATTGCTAAATTATATAAACTTAAAGTATAAATCCCACTACTGCCATCTGAGTAGATTATAAGACTCAGGTAACAAATACCATTCTTTTTTTTTCCTAAGGCAGGGTTTCTCTGTATAGCCCTGGCTGTCCTGGAACTCACTTTGTAGACCAGGCCGGCCTCAAACTCAGAAATCCGCCTGCTTCTGCCTCCCAAGTGCTGGGATTAAAGGCGTGCGCTACCATCGCCCAGCCATTCTTTGATACCTGCAAAGAAGCTGGTGGAATTGTCACAGAGGCTCCCTGTAACTCTCTGAACCCTGAGCTACCTCTGTAGCAACCATATTAACGTGCTTAAAAAAACTATCTCAGTTTCCATTAAGCTTTTTAATGAAGTGAATAAAGTCGAGTTTGGGTTGTTAACTACAATTAGACATTCATGTGGCTACAATTCTGCCTTTTGTGCTGCTTATGATTTGTGTTTGGGCATGAGTGTCACAAAGTATATATGGAGGTCAGAAGACAACTTTGTGTAGTCAGGTTAACTCAGGCCATCAGACTTTATCCACTGAGCCATTTCTATGGCTCCTGCCTTCTTGTTGACACTTGATTTTGTGTCTGACTTTTTGGCTGTATCTGTTAGGACATAGTTGATACAGTCTGTAGTTTCAAAATGGACAAACTTGTTTAATTGTAGTGTGCCATCTTGTGGAGGTTTATGCAATCAACAGTCTGATTTACTAAGAGTGGTAGGTATTGAAGTTGAGTTCTTGAAGCAAAAAGCCTGTTTTACTATACAAAAATGTGTGCAAATGGTGTACAAAGGCCAAATTCTTTACTTGTTTTAACATACCTCCCTTATTTTTAATTCATGTTCAATGTGTAAATTGTAGCACTGTAGATCCATGGTTTATTTGGTTCTAATACTAAATGTTAGTCCTTTGTACCCAAGAATTATAGTTTAATTGTAACATTTATGAAATGCTAATTTGTGGATTGATTGGTGACTGCCTGATATGGTCTCTTAAATGAAATTGGCTTGAAATTTTGAAAGTAGGCTACTATTAATCATATTGCCACTGATCTCTCTCATCCCCTATGTCTTCCTTTTCAGTCAGTTCTGCAGCAAGTTCAGATCCTAACCCCTCTGCCATAGGTTTTCTGTAGTTCCTTCAGTGTTTGTGGGATTAAGTTTAAGCCCTAATAGTTGAACTTTGACTTGATCTAGTCACCGCCTGTCTTTTAAAACTTCCTGTCTGGCTACTACCTTTGGGTCCTTATTTTTTATACATTTTCTCTTATCTAATTATTCATCATATAGTTTAACTTCTTTGACTGCAGTGTATTGGTCTTCACTGTGTCTTTATGAAAGATAACCATATTTAGAAATTAGGAAACTAGTGGTTCAAGAACGTTAGTGGTCACACAGCTGTAGAGAGTCAAGACTTTGGAGTTTATGCCTTTAAAACACTGTCACCATGCTGTCTTCATATCATTGTTACTCATTTTGCTTGGCTTGAACAGCTTTTCTGCGCCTCGTTTGACTTACCAGAACACAAAGCTACTCTCTCTGTCGTAGATTACCAGTTGTGCTTTTACCTTCGTATGGGACTTGGTCTCCTCTGCCCTGTGGTCACTTACATACCCTTTACAGTCACAACCAGATTGTAAGGTTTTCAAGGCCAAGGAACTATTCCAACTTTCTTTTCAGTGGTTTGTAAGTTCAAATCAGTGCTTTAATCTTTTCAAATAGATATTGTTGGAGTGCTAAGAGAAATGCATAGCCAGGATAGCTAGTATTCCTTTAAGGGAAAATACTGAAAAGAAAAAGGTTGCTGCTTGAGGAAGATTGTGTTCCTCAGGATATACACGCATGTCGTTACAGAACTTGTGTGTGTGGCCATGGACTTCCAGTAGGCCAGATTCCCTGCTAAGATTTAAGCTTTTCCTTTCTTTTCTACACCGTATTTCTTTCCATAGTTCTCTTTAGATAGCTTCATAGTTTAAACTTTTTATCTTTTATGCATTAATGACAATTTTTGGTATTTGTTTCTGGATGATTTATCTTTGTGAGACTTAAGTGATTAGGTGACGTAACTAAAATTTTTTGTTATGCCTCTTTTATTTGGGTATATCAAAAAAAAAAGTTTTTACAGAATTCATTTCACTGTACTATTACTTCAGTTGGGCCACAAAGCTTCCATGGACAGGAATGACATCTTGGCTTAATTCTGTTGGGATGCTTGCCCTGTGCCAGATTTTATTTTGCTCGGCTATCAATGAGGCTGTTGTGGAAATGTGGGCTTTCTTTGCTGTGAGAGTTTATGCGTACAAAGAGACCTGCTTTTCAGAAAGAACATTGAGAACTCAGAGCCTAAGAGGAAGGGTTATTAAAGTTAATGAACCAGGGTAACCTTGTCCAGAGGGTGCCCAGAAGTACTATAAAACAAAAGGTCAATTGCTATTGCTATTTTAGTTATATGGTCCTCCCTCTACAAGCTTCAGAAATTAACAGGGTTAATTGCTGTTATAGTGAGGTCTTGGCATATAATCTTAAGCCAGATGAAAATTCTTTGATTTCTTCTTCCTGTAAAATTATGTGTCTGGACATTACTGTATGTCATTTAGAAAACAATGTTATTTAACTAATGATAGTAGATTGTTTTATAGTTTTATAGTGCCAAAGGGATTCCAGGTATTGGTTAGCTTGGAGTCCAGTTCAGTAGTACAGTTGTTACTGTGTCTGGGATTCTTAGACACTGAAAGGTAACTGGAGGTTTGTTTTTATTAATTTTTTCCTTTTTAAAAATAGAAATGTTCATTTTTGACAACTTTCAGAATGTTTTTGTATAACTTAGATCTGGGGGATTCTCAACAGAGTTTTGTAATAAGATTAATAATCTCCTGCCATTGGTACCAGATACCTCAGAAAAATAGCTTGGGGGGGGAAGTATTTAATTTGGTTCACAGTTTTAGAGGTTTTTAGTCCATTATGGTGGCCATGAAGCAGAGGGAGGGAGGGAGGGAAGGAAGAATGGAGAGAGGATAGACAGGAAACTAAGATACGACCCTTAAGCACACTGCTCCAGTGACCTACTTCTTCTAGCCATACCCACCTCCTAAAGTTCCTAGAACCTACTGAAGTAGTGCTTCTTAGTGATGACCAAGCCTCTAAGGGTCAGCCTGTAAGGGGTAGAAGTTCAAATCCAAAATCTCCGCTAAGATTCAAGCTTTTAAAGGTAGGTCTCTATAAAATAAGCTAGGTAAACTTCAAACATAAAAAAAATGACAAGAGTAAATATTTTCATTCCAAAGTGGAGGAACGGACTTATAGAAATAAAGTTTATAACCTGTCTCCAGTCTCCAGGGTACGTGAGTGATGTTATTATACGAGGAAGAGACCTGCTTTTCAGAAACAACATTGAGAGCACAGTTCTAAGAGGGATTTCTTCTCACCATTTGATGGTTAAAACTCACATGGCCTCTCTTTAAAGCTAGCTTTTCTCATTGCCTGCAGCAGTCCTCAGTATAATCCCATGTTCCTGAAATCTCTTAACTTCTGGTGTTCATTTGTATCTTTGGCTTCGTTCCCACAGCTTCATGTGTTTCCCTTTCAGGAACTCTATGTATACATTGTCTCACTTCTAAGCCTTTCTTTGAAATTTGAGTAGAAACCTTCATGATTTTGACTCTAGCATTCTATATGTCTGCAAAACCAGCACATTAGGTAAACTACACCAAAGTCCACTGACAGTGTAAGAGGGCTCAGGGTGCCTGAGTAGATCAGCATGGTGAAATCATCTTTGGGAAATAACCTCATTTGGTGTGAGGTCATAGTGCCCTGGAGGCTCTGATTTCTCAATGAAAAGTCTTCTAATTTGTTTACTCTTTGCAGTGGATGGGCATCTGGCCAATTCCCGACATGTTCCTGTGGCATCTTTCCTATTGTCACATTGAAGAGAACCTGGCTTCTTTTGAAATGGCACCAAGCTCTTCAGAAACCATGTCTTCATGTTTCAAACTTGCGTAGTTTTTCTAAACAAACAAAGGTTTTCAAGTCTGTCTACCTGCCCTTTGCTTCCAGTTGTCACCGTAAACACAGTCACATGGTCTTCTGAGCTCCACTGGGACTCCAGCTAAGCTCTCCCTCTGCCATCCTAGTTGTTCTCTAGGCTGTTGCCCTAAACATTTCTTTTTCTTTTTTTTTTTTTTAAGATTTATTTATTTATTATATGTAAGCACACTGTAGCTGTCTTCAGACACTCCAAAAGAGGGCATCAGATCTTGTTACAGATGGTTATGAGCCACCATGTGGTTGCTGGGATTTGAACTCTGGTTCTGGACCCACTGAGCCATCTCACCAGCCCGCCCTAAACATTTCTAAGCTCTTTCTACAAACCAAGTTCAAGGAACCACATGGCCTTGTTAGTCAGCGGCAACAACAGGCCTACTTCTCTGAAATCAAGTTTCTTCATTAGTCAAGGCCTTTTGTCACTGTGACAATACACCTGACAAGTTTTAGGGGAGTTATGTTCAGTGTAGGAAAGGGCTGGCAGAACTACTCACACAGTGGAGGCCAGGAAAGAGGCCAGGCATGCCAGGACAGCATAGCATCTTAAAGGACACACTCTTAGTAACCTACCTCTTACAACTAAGGCCTCCTTCTGAGAGTTCCAGAACCGCCAGTTACTGCCACCAACTAGGACCTACTTCAAGAATAGCCTTTGGGAGACATTTCAGTTTTGAGCCATAATATCCAGTTAGCACTAGATCTCAATCTTCCTCCAGTGGACTGTTCTTACTCTGAGAGCAGGTGAAGCATTTATGAACATTTCACTTAGAAAAGTTGCTTAAAATTTGAAAATGACAAAATCTTAGTTTACAGCCCAACTCTGACTAGAAAGAGCTTTCTTAGTGTTAGAGTATTTCCACAGGCAGTTTTGAATTTCATGTCTTCATGGTCAGCCACAATTTAGATGATAGCTGCCATGTGTATAATCTTAAAACAGACACTTCAATAGGTCAGTGACTTGACAGTTTGTAATCAGTAGGTACAACATTTACAAAGGGGGAGATACTTAACAAAAGGAAAGGCTTTATATAGGGAAGGATCTATGATATAGTGTTGTATAAAGGTTCAATGAGACAAATAATTTTGTTACAGTAATAAAGTATAAATGCAGTAGACATTTCAGAGTGACAATATATTTATTTCTTAAGGTATTAGATTAATATATTTGTAAAATGTTAGCTCAGTTCTTACAGGACTACTAATGTTTTATATTAGTTTATTCTTAATATTTAGCTAGTTTTAACCATTGCTTTGGCATTAAGGCGACATCGCCTTTAATGTGATCCTCTCCATCGCCTCCTAGTAACATCCATGCCTCCTCATGGCACTCTTCTTCCCTGAGTATTCTAAGTTTTGATTTTTAGAGTTTTGAGTAATGCTGTGAGTCTTTAGTCGCTAAAATGATGCTGCATTGTTGAGCTGATAATATAAACTGCACATGGTCCAACACATTCTTAAACTGACTACACCAACTTTATCTGGGACACTTTAAAAATACAGACTCTTTATCTACTAAAGAACTTTAGAATCAGAATCCTGGGGGACATGGTCTAGTGATCTAATTTTTAAATAAATTTCTCAAAATATAGTTCTAAAGCAGTCTTTCCACAAACTTAGGTTTAAGAATGGCTGAAGTACATTTTGAAAGCTACACATTTATCACTGTAAAAATTATGAAAAGTACCTTCTTAAGTATGTTTTGAAACAATTGAGTGAGTCTGGTGCCTATACCCTTATCCTTAAGGCGTTTTTAATACGTACTTTCTTTGATTTTCATAGAAACTGTTTATTTGTTTGGTGGCTGGGATGGAACACAAGATCTTGCTGACTTCTGGGCATACAGTGTGAAGGAGAACCAGTGGACATGTATTTCTAGAGACACTGAGAAAGAGGCAAGTTCCTAGTCTTTTCATTCATCTATCTCATGGTAGGAGTGTGGTTATACACTTTCTGCATGCTTATTTTCTTCTCTGATGTTTCCCTACAGTTGTAGCAAAAGAATTTTGAAGACAATCAATTAGCTTTAAGAACTCTTGCATTTGAATTTTTATCCCTGGATCATCAATTACTGGTATATTTAGCCAAGTCTATTCTGGAGAGTTAGATAGCAATAGGTTTCTGTTGTTGTTGTTGTTGTTGTTGATGTTGTTGTTTAACTTTTGAGCACTTTACCTTAGCAGTATAGTTGTGTAGCATCTTTTCAGGCCTCAGCACTCTACTCTTGTTGCCCACATTCTTTTTTTTCCCCCATGCACTGGTAAGGATGGAGCACAGGGCCTCAAAGTACAGTGTTACTGAGTTAGTCTAGCCTCCACCATCTTAATTGTATTTCCTCTGGAAAGCAGCCTTTTGATGTCTACTTTTGACGTCCACACTGTCTAGCTTTTTTAAAAAAATTACCTTTTATTTTTTTCTTTATGAGTGTTTTGCCAGCATGCATGTATGTGCATCACATGCAGGCCTGCAGAGGTGTTAAAAGGTCATCAGATCCCCCTGAATTGGAGTTATGGATGGTTGTGGCCTACCATGCAGAGGTTCTGGGAACTGAACCCAGGTCCTCTGCAAGAGCAGCAAGTGCTCTTACCTGCTGAGCCAGCTCTCCAGTTCCTTGTCACCCTGTTTTAGCCCCTCATTATTTCACTGTACAGTCGTGTATAGTCAAGACAGAAATCGTTGTTTATATAGATATAGTATAGAATGCTGACACATACTGAAATTGCCTAACAATGCATTTCTAAGGATGACTTCTCATCATTAAGCTAGACCTGTCAGTTTTCATAAGTGATGTTTATTTTAAGTAAAATACTACCTATTTGTGTTTGTGCCTACATATGTATAAATGAAGCATTTCTATAATGAAAATGGCCTTCATTTATGGTTTTGAATTAAGTAATTACATGATTATATATGTATATGTATGTGTATATATATTTATACATACATATATGTATGTATGTATGTATGTATAATGTGTGTGTGTGTGTGTGTGTGTGTGTGTGTGTGTGTGTGTGTGTGTATGGAAAAGGAAATAGTTATCTTTGCTCTCAAATCATTGTAGAATTTTTTATTATATTTTCCATCTAAGTTGTTTCAGATTGTAGACTGGAAAATAAACTATAACAGAAAGAAATGAAAAAGACCTAAATCAAGCCCACTGATTTTGTTTAGGAAGGCTGATTGGAAATACCTGGTGATGTGCCTTCAGACTCTGAACACTGGGTACTTGCTTACTTAGGCTGCTCCAAGGATTAATCATTTGGGGAATAGTTATTTTCCATAAAACCTTGAAATTCTAATTTCTTTTTCTAATCCCAAGTACATTAAAAAAACAAAAAAACAACCCAACAGAAAACGGTCTTCAATCTTCAGTATTAAAGGATCATTTTCTGAAATGTTTTTCCTGTACTCAACAAACATAAAGACATATCTAAAGTCAATTTACTTATTCTCAGATGTTTTGAATTAAGTTAATATATCTGCAACTGTTATGTCAGTAAGCATAGGCTTCATCTTAAAATCTTCCCTGTTCACTGATTACATCAAATTCATGCCAAAGGTCCACTGAGTCGGTGCTTCATTTCAAGTGTCCTTTCCTCTCCATTCCTCTTGATGCTGCTCTTTCTTGTCTGTCTCCTTTCCTCCCTTCCCCTCTCCACTCCCTACCTCTTCTAACTTAGAAAATGGCCTAGACTGGCTTTGATTTGTGATCCTTCTTCATCTTCCTAGAATTACAGAAATGTACGACCATGCTGAGCAGAATCTTAGGGGTTGCCTAAAAGTTTGAATCCAGCTGTATCTACACAGGGAAGTTCGAGATTAACCTGTGCCACACATCTAGACCCCGCGTCTAAGCAAATAAACAAAATTAGTGAGTTATTAGACTTTTAGAAACATTTACTTTGGTCTCTGTTGAGTTCTCTCTAACGTTAGTGACTAATAGGACTTCAATGTTGCATACTAGTAAGCCTTTGTTTTCTTGGGAAGCAGTAGGTTGGCTGGGTGCACTCACTGGGGAACAGCTGTTGACTAGCCTAGGATTCTTCAGCCTCTTTTTGTTTAATTGCTTTGCCTGTCTATAGCTGACTGGAACTTGTTCTTGGGGCAAGAACAAGATTGCCAGGGGATGAAGCTATGAACAACTACATCCAGAGTCAGTGTGTGGTGGGATGTTAAAGGGTATGGGGAAGTATGTATGGAAGGGAGCCAATAATAAAACAAGGAGTCTACCCATATTTGTTTTACTTTAGTGAAAGCTTCCATTTGTATTGCAGGTTTAGCCCTCACTGACTTGCCAGCAGTGTACCTGACTGTGTAACAACCACATTTAACCATTCCTGCAGTTCAGCCGCATCTGCCCCTGTCTCACTTGCCAGGGTTTGCCCTGTGTGTCTCCAGCCTCAGTCAGTATGTTCTTGAAAGCTCACTTGACACTCTCCCTATTCATTGTAGCCTTTCTTGGGACTACGCGGAATTTAAACCTCTTTTGGTGTTTCATCTGAAACTGGTTTGCATTCTTGTTTTCCCACCTAGGGTCTGAATTCCCTATAGGCATGAAGCATATTATTCAGAATTTACTTTAAACAACTAATCAATACTCTTATTCTTTTGAAAGTAAATAGATGAGGTAAATTAATAAAAAGTTAGTTTTGGAGTAGAGCAAAAGAATAAATACAAAATCCAAGAGAATGGGTATTTGGGTGTGAGGCTTTGTCAGATGTTTTGTGTTTTTGAGACATGGTCTCATTAGATAGGGCAGTCTGGCTATCCTTGAACTTTGCCACTTCCTGGCTTTACCTGTTCTATGATGGAACAGGCATTTGTCACTATGTCCGGCTCATTCTATTGTTTTTTTATACCATATACATTGTAATATGAAGTTAAAAATCACAGTGATTACTTTGATGAAAATACTTTCTCTTACTTTGAAGCCAATAAAATGTTTTAGTATTGGAGCTCAGGTTTCTTATAGTTTGTTTCTCCATTATATAGAGGCCTGTGGTGGTTTGGATAAAATTGGCCTCCATAGGCTCATATATTTAAATGGTTAGCCATCAGGGTGCAGCACTATTTGAGAAGGATTAGGAAGTGTGTCGTTGTTGGAGGAAGTATGTCACTTGGGTGGACTTTGAGGTTTCTTTTTTTCAAATGCTATCCCGAAAGTTCCCTATACCCCTCCCCCCACCTCTGCTCCCCTACCCACCCACTCCCACTACTTGGCCCAGGCCTTGCCTTGTGCTGGGTCATATAAAGTTTGCAAGACCAAGGGGGCTCTTCCCAGTGATGGCCGATTAGGCCATCTTCTGCTACATATGCAGCTAGAGACACAAGCTCATGGGGTACTGGTTAGTTCATATTGTTGTTCCACCTACAGGGTTGCAGCCCCCTTCAGTTCCTTGGGTACTTTCTCTAGCTCCTCCATTGGGGACCCTGTGTGACTTTGAGGTTTCAAAAGCCCATGTCATGTCCAGAGTGTTTTTTCTCTCTTCCTCTCTGCCTGCTGATCAGGATGTAGTTCTCAGTTACTGCCACAGCACCTACCTGCATGCTGCCATGCTCCCTGCCATGATGACAATAGACAAACCTCTGAAATGATAAGGAAGCCTCCAGTTAAATGCTCTTTTTCATAAGAGTGGCCTTGATCGTGGTGTCTCCTCACAGCAATAGAACCCTGACTCAGACAATGTCTAAAGACCTTTAGTTGGTCTATCTATGGACTGAATGGTAATGCTGCTCTAACTAAATGGTTCATTGTTTCGAACACTCAGCAGTTACTATTTTGCATACCTAAGTTTTTGTACCAATAAGTATAGGTTATTGGTGGTGGAATCTCAGGGTGTGCGTTTCAAAAGCATGATGTGCAATCAGGAAGCAAAACAACTTAATCACTTGAATTTATTTAAACATGTGTCTAGTAAAACACTTAGAGATCAAAAGCTAATAGGAAGACTGAGTTCTTAAGGAGAAAATAATTTTAAATGTTTATGTAGCTAGGCTAGTATGCTTTTCTTGGTTTGAGATGTTCTTTAAAGTAGTTAATAATGAAAGGAAGCTAGGTAATACTAAAAGCCTGGGGATGTTATTAAGTGGTAGTAGAGGACTTGTTGTGTATAGGAGCCTGCGTTTCTTGGCACTACAAGTAAGCACAAAGAAAAGCATTTTTATTAACCCTGATCCACCTTTAGTATTCTTTCCAGGCTAACAGTATTAATACAAATGAGTTTTATAGCGAGAGATGTCCTCTTAGAAAAGGCTGCATTACTTTTTCATAAAGGGAGTGCTGGAAAAGTCATGTACACACATACACACATATTTTAATTGTGTCTCTTGTTTTTTAAACATCTCTGACTTCATAGGATTATTGAGCAAGAAGGTATTAGATAGGGCTCTACTTACTAGATATTTATTTATATTAGTGATTTTTCAAATCTTAGGGTTTTAGGATTCCTTCGTATACTTAAAAAACTTACTAGTGTTTTCTCAGTTTTAGATTATGCTTATTGAGAGGTACTATATTAGAAATACCTTCAATATTTATCAATTAATTTACCACAACAGGTGTACATATTTTTGTTTTCAAAAATGGCATTCAGATTTTTAGAGATCCCATTAATGACTAGGTTAGTCAAGGGCAGCTAGATTCTTGTATCTGTTTATATATTTACTCTCCTAGGACATGCTTTACATGAAAGGAATGAAGAGGATTGGACCATATATAGATGTATTCGGGGCAAGGGGATGGATCTTTAGCAGCTTTTCCAGGCAGCTGCATATTGCTTTCTTTAATGTTGTGTCTCAAATAAACAAATGTTTCTTAATGGTAGTTTGTTACATAGTCCATATCACTTAGCACGTTGTATCTGTTGTGTTAAAATCCATGGTCTTGCTTGCTGGTTGGATAGATTTTATAAAACCTGTACATGCTTTTTCACTTATGTCTTGGTCATGTGAAAAATACTGATTCACTTCTAAATGTTGGCCTATTTTATCATATGATATCTCAGAAAACATTTGTTCATCTCTCTGTCGGTCTTTGAGCATTGAGAAGGTGTCAAGATCAAGGACAGTTCTATAGTTCTAATTGTTTCACAAAACATGTTCTATATCATTGGTCCGTTTTCAATTCTGATATGGTTCTTTTCTTTTGAGACATGTCTGTCTTGATCTTAATTTCTGAATAAACATACTATTTGGGTTTTGTTGTTGTTATTGTTGTTGTTGTTTCCCGAGACAGGGTGTCACTTATGTAGCCTTAGCTATCCTGGAACTATGTAGACCAGGCTGGCCTCAAACTCACAGAAATCTGCTTGCAAACTGCTTCCCCAGGGCTGGAATTAAAGGCTTGTGCCACTATAACCAGCTAAATAAGCATACTTTGATTAGTTGTAATTGTTCTCCCAGTATAGTCGAGATCTAAAATTACTGTATGAACTTGGAACACCAACAACTATATAAATGTTTTTTGAGACAACCATTCCACAGAAAAATGGCATTGTTTCCTACTTTTCAAGTCTCTTTAATGTTTGATGCAATAGAAGGAAGTTGAAGTGGTTGAGCCACATCTGCTGCTGCATTCAGACTTCGATGTATCAGAAAAGTATGTAGCCTATAAATGAGAATGAAGAGGCAAATGGTTAACTGTTATTATGGAAAGAACTTGGCATTATAGACTGCCCGAAATACCCCAGAAAGAGGCACTTGTTTGGATTATGATTTTACCAAATTATAATATAATTTTACTATAATTTTTTTACGTACGACTAGAGCCAGCCTCACATACTCTTCCTCTTCTTTACCTCAAAACTTCATTGCTTTCTAATGTCTTTCCCATTTTACCATTGCCCTTGACTGTGAAATAGAGTGGTGAGAGTGACCATCCTTGTCCTCAGATCTTAGTTGTAGAATATTTATGTGTTGCTGCTTAGTGACAGCTAGGTTTCAAGTTTCCTTATTCCTTTATCAGATTGAAGCACTTTCTATTTCTCTTTTGCTGTGTTTTTTTTTTCTTTTGTTTTGTTTTTTGTTTTATTATGAACATGTATTGAATTGTGTCAAAAATTCCTTTTGTATTGGTATTAATATTTTTTGTTCTGTTAATGTAATAAATTGCCATGATTATTTCAGCCATAAAATTGGTTTTGCATTCCTACAAGAAACATTTTAATGAAGTATTCTATTCAAAATTGCTGGATCTGGTAATAAGAGATGACTCAACAGTTAAGAGCGTGTGCCACTCTTTCAGAGGACATGAGTTCAGTTCCCAGCACCCACCTGGCAGCTCATAACTGTCTATTTTCTCAAGATCCAGTTCCTTCCTGGTCTTTGTGGTACCAGACATGCAAATGGTATACATGTGTACATGCATGCATGCGTGAAAACACATAAAATAAAATTAAGTGATTTTTGAAGCTGCTGGATCCTATTGATAGCATCATGCTAACAGTTACTTTTATGTGTATGTCTGTAAGGTTTTCTCACTATGTATCAATTAGCTTTCCCTTCCTTTTCCTTTCTGCTTTTAACTCTGCTAGCTATGATCATGGTAATTTAGTTTGAGTGCTGTTATCTGCAGAAAATTAACTCAGAGGTAAAATAGAACAGACTTTAAAGTGGAGTTTTTCTAAAATTGATAATTTCTTGTATGAATACTTGATAAAATCTACCAAGGCAGATATCTGAGTCCATTGTTCTAGGAAGACTTTAGAATGATAAATTCGCTTTTTATGTGAAAGGGCTCTTCATTTTTATTCCGTTGTCTCATAACATTTGGTAGGTTATAATTTTTTTCAAGGATTGTGTCTATTTTATCTACATATTTTATTTGTCAAATTTTTACCTACACTGTTAACTATTATCAAATTGTACTTGCTTTCTTAGTAAACATTATTTTCCTTGTAATTCCTGTTATTCTTTAGTAATATTCCTGAGTTTATTTCTAGTTTTGGTAGAATTTTCTTTCTCTAAAAACCTAGCTTTATTGGTATTTAAAATACTGCCACTCTTTCCAAGGACCTACATATTAGTTAGCATTCTCTGGTTGCTTTCTCTTTTCATTTCTATAACCTTCATTTCTAATTTCCGTCTCCCTGGGGTACAGTTTGTCATTTTAATGGTATTGGTGACACTTGGACAGAAGCAAGAGTTTCTATTTCTCTTTTGAAAATTAAAATTTCACATTAAGGAAAATACCGCATGGGCTTCCGGCATATAATGTCATCTTTGTTTCTAAGATCATGGAAGAAACTTTCCCTTAAATAAAATTTCTACCCTACCTATGAGATCTTAGCAAAAAAAATTTCCAAAACATATGTATTAGAATAATTCGTATGAGTAGGAAAGCACAGAGTCCAATCAGCTTACTTTCTCAATCACTGTTACTATTATCAGGCCTTTTTCTTGTGTAATAGTCCCTTGTTTCATCAAGTTAATTACATTATGTTACTTCTCTTAAAATACTGCTATTTTGTGTTCTGTCTTGTTCTAAGAACTTACAGTGGCTTTTTATTTCCTGCATATTTCAGCTAGGCTCTTCTTACTCATTCAGCAGTTTTCCTGTCTCACCATCTCAGTCATGAGCATATACATTGTATTAGCAGTTAGATTTTTGCTTATTTCTCTCTTCTGAGGAAAAACAACTGTTTATAAAAGTGAAAAAGAAAGGGCTTTCTAATGTTTTCAATCTGGTTACAGTGGGACTCGAATATCATCATCTCTTTCTAATTTTGTGATTAGTAGTTTAGACTCTGTGAAGTTGTGATAATGGCTTCCTTATTGGGTTTTGTAAGGATTCAATGAAACACATCTATCCACAGTAATAATGGAAACAGAATTTAGCAAGTATGCAGGTTGGTTTTTGTCAGCCTGACACAAATTTAGACATATCTGGGGTGCTGGAATCTTAATTGAGAAAATGTACTGGCTAGTTTTTTTGTCAAAGTTGAAACAAGGTAGAGTCATTCAGAGAAAAACAGTCAAAGGTGACTAATGTTGACCTTAGGCGTGTGTGTGTGTGTGTGTGTGTGTGTGTGTGTGTGTGTGTGTGTGCGTTGAATATGTTGAATATAACACGATGGGTACTAAAGCAAGGACCAGAGGATACAGTCGTTTATACCTGCTTCCTGGCAGATTTAGAACACCTGTAGGGTAAAGTTCGTGTCTCCCACTCTACTTTTGCTTTCTTTTAGAGCATTACCTAGCCTACTGTCAGATCCACATTAGTTGAATTGTTAGCAGTTTTAATGAAGTACACAGCAGAGGAGGGCATTTCTTTTCTTTGCTTTTTTGATATCTCCTTTTCTTTCCTCCCCTTTCTCCAGAATGGTCCAAGTGCCAGATCGTGTCATAAAATGTGCATTGACATTCAGCGGAGACAAATCTATACATTGGGCCGTTACTTGGATTCCTCTGTGAGGAACAGCAAGTCTCTGAAAAGTGATTTCTACCGTTACGACATTGACACTAATACCTGGATGTTACTAAGTGAAGATACTGCTGCCGACGGTGGACCAAAATTGGTGTTTGATCATCAGGTAGTAGAGTTAATAGTGCTGAGTGACCTTTGCTCTTTGGGTCTGCCTTAGACATGTGTACAGTGCTGTCTAATTGATGCCATTGGCAGGTAATAAAATGATTTCAGGAAGAGCAAGGTTATTTTTTTGTTTTTAATTTGTAATAAGATAAAACATTAAGCTATTAATCTTAATATTTATGTAATTGTTAATGTATTTAAAACTTTAGTATAGAGAGTAGATGGAGCAATATTAGAAAAAAACAAATCTAGAGCTTTATATATATATATATAGTATAAGAATTACAACTAACCCTATTAATATTTTTTGTTCTGTTTTTCTGGAAGAAATTTAAAATCATTAGTTAATGAGTTTGAAATCTAGAACCTTCCTTCCAGTTAAGCTAAAATATACTTAGTTTTGTTTGTAATAAGAAACTTGTTATGGAGCTATGTAGGAATTTGGCATTTTCTAGATTAAGTTTAAACTCAGCATGTAATGGTGTTATGAACAAGGCAATCATGACTAGTGATGTGGAAACAAAATTTGTGTGAACAAAAATAATTATTACGATGTACCTCTCTATCATCCTTATCATAGTCAAAGGGAACAGGAACTGCTTTGAACTTTATAGGTAGTTTTACTTACTTAGCCTGTCTACAACAGCTTTCCCACCTATGGTCTGTCCCACTGTATCAGCTAGTGTTGTATATTACTTAGGAAATAGGAAGTAACTATAGAATTGTGCTGGTTTCCACCTTTGGCCTACAGTCTAACATAGCAGCTAATTCCAAGTTTTAATTGTTTCTTTGTAGACCATTTTGCTTTGCTTTGAAATTCTTTTTATAGTTTTGTTAATGTGTGGCTGGTACAGAATGGAGAAAATAAAAATGGCAGTGCTCTTGTTAAGTTTGGAACCGTGCAGGGCCTTTCTCATTGGGTTTTTCAGAGCCAAGCCCATCCTTGACAGCATCCTCGGGGGTTGTTCTTCTGGGACAAAGGACTCTAAAAGATATTAGGCTGATTTTGGTTGGTTAAGAATAGAACATCAGCGGGTGATATTATCAGGGAACAATTTATCTTTTTTGATAAAAAATTGTTAATACTTTACCAAAAAAGTACTGAAGTTTTCAAAAATTACTTATATAGGTTGAAAATAGAATAGCTTAGCGATAGTCTGGCTGTGGCACAGAGTTGTATATGACATTTGTTTGTCTGTGATAAAATTGGATGTTCCTTGGAAATTGGCTAGTATTATATACATAATACTAGGCTTTTAACTGATTACATAGTGTGAAAGAACAGAGAGGGGAAGAAACCGGACTTTGGTCCTAATCCAGCTAATCGGTGATGGCCTGTGCTGCTGCTGAGCTAGCGGCCTCTGTCTCGGCCTCCAGTTTACGCTTTGTTTTGTGCAAATGAGCGGTGAGTTAGAACTTACTAAGTTGTGTCTTTGACACTCCAAAAATCATTTGTGGTACCATGATGCTGTAGGGCTCAAAACTTTGCATTCAAAATTTAGAAGAAAGTAGGAAAGATAAAGACATGTTTAAAATTATTTTCTAATTTTGATTTTTAACATTAAAAACTGAAATTCAAATACTTTTCTTTCTGGAGAGCATATGGCAGTTTTGCTCGCAGACTTTTCATGCTGTTGCTTTGCCTAGGAGAATTCCAACAGAAAGGGTTTTTTAAACCATATGTAAGTCACATATCCAGAAAAATTGGGAGCCAGAGAAAGTTCACAATTCCTTGTAAGTTTAATCCAAAATGACAGAAAACTTTGGTTCTTGTGTTAAAGCCCACACATTGCAATTGCAGTGAAGAGAGCTTGAGATGCAGGGTCAACCCTGTAGCAGTACGGCAGACTCCTCAGTGGCAAGAATGAGCAGTCACAGGGAGAGAGGCAGCGCACTCACCTGTAGCATTGTCAGAAAGCACGTGATGCTGAAGAAGCAGTGTTTTCTAAAAGGGGAACACTGACAGGTGGCGACACTGTTCCTTTGCTAATGAGCTAAGAGGACTCAAATCATGAGAGCCATTCGGTGAGATGGCTTAATGGGTAAAGGAGCTTGTTGGCAAGTTAGTCTCCAGTATGCACAGGATGGAAGGAAAGAACTGACTTCTGCAACTTGTTATCTGACATCCTTACAGACGCTGGCACATGCGTACACTCACAGGTATATAAGCACACTCATACAGACACCTTGAGATAGACCACCTCTGAACCAGAGTTAGACAAGACATGACTTCCCAGAAGCACACATCTGTTCAGTAACACCAGGGTCCTTAAGCCCTATTGTCCCTCTTCCATAGGAACTCTGTGAAAGCTGTTGGGTCCAAGGAAAACCAACTTACTTAAACGTAAAAAATTATAAGCAGTTACAAGACCAGATCTTTAGAGAACACTTTAAAGAAAATAATGGAGGGGCTGGAGAGATGGCTCAGCAGTTAAGTACACTGATTGCTCTTCCAGAGGCCCTGAATTCAATTCCTAGCACCCAATGGTGGCTTACAACCATCTATAATGGGATCCGTTGACTTTTTCTGGTGTGTCTGAAGACAGTAACAGTGTACTCACATACATAAAATAAATCTCAAAAAGAAAAAAAGAAAGAAAATAATGGAGAAAAAATACTTTCTTTGGAACAAAAGTGAGAGTTGTGTTTCAGCATTCTAGCAGTTTAACAACATAATGAAGCCTGAAACTGAAGATAACTACACACAAAGTATACATTGAAAAAATGCACATGTGATAACCAAATGGTAAAGGCAGGTGGAAGAAACCACATACAAATCAGAAATGAGGGCTGACAAGATGGCTCAGGGTTAAAAGCACTTGTGACTCAAGCTTGGTGACCTGAGTTCAATCCCTGGGCCCTGGGAAAGGTGAAGGAGAGAACTTACAATGTAGCGGTCTTGTCAGACCACTGTGCACACACACCTTCACCTCACAGTGTAAAAATAATAATAAAAACCAAGGAATACATTATTTTAGAAATGGAGACTTTTATAAGCATAAGTAAGAGTAGGGATCATAGTAGTGTAAAACAGACATAAAATGTATTTGTGAGAGGGTTACAGAGAAGACTGTCAGAGGACAGCCAGCCAGCTACCTCTTAGACATTAATAACACTAAACATAAAACCACTGTGGTTAGTTACTAGGCAAAATTATGAAGCCACTTAGAATGAGACTGCTATACATCTACTTTCTGTTGTATGTTGGCTTTCTATAACTATGATGAAATGACTGAAGCATTT
The DNA here is from genome assembly GCF_900095145.1 of Mus pahari. NCBI lineage: Eukaryota > Metazoa > Chordata > Mammalia > Rodentia > Muridae > Mus > Mus pahari. The sequence goes on from NC_034591.1 coordinate 50,979,885, forward strand.
CACTCAGAGAAAAAGACTGGTTTTGTCTCCTGGTCTAGGTGGCATCATTGCTCTGGGATTCTGGTAAGAGCAGCACATTAGGACAGAGCCATGTGGCAGAGCCACACTGCTTACATGAACTGAAGCACAGAAGAGAAATGGCAGACCAGAGTCTCCCAGGCTTCCTTGTGCTCACAGTCCTCATGGTCTAATGACCTTCCAGAGGCCACAGCATCTGTCAGTGAAGCCAAACTATTAACATGGAGACATTTGGGAGATGCTGCCCATATTTAGACTGTAGCAAATGTCAAGAGACAGAAGAGCAACATCTACAAAGGTGTTCAAGAAAAAAATAGTGTGAACCAATGTTAAAGTCCTTACTAAACTGCCCGTTAAATATAAACAGTTTAAGACATTAGTAAATGGAATGTGCGCTAGCCAGGAAGTAGCGGGAAAGAGTCCTCTGAAGGTCTCTACCTTGGCCTTCTTCTGTACCAAAGAGGGTAATCGACAGAGCAGACAGATAAAGATGCTATTGCAGGGGAAACATTAGCAATGATTCTGCAAACAGCAGTGTTCTTCCTTCAGCACGTCACCAGTTTGTGCAAGCTTTCCTGAAGGTAGATGGCAGCCAGATCATGTCCAGCCAGTAAAATCAGGAACCAGAAGGCTGTATACACTGAGCCAAAAGTGAGTTATGGGTTAGGACTAAATAGCAGGGTATCCTCTAGTCTGATAAAATAGCACTTAGCTGTGATAATTCATAAAAAATTAGAAAATGGGTAAAATATAGAAGAAAAAATTGGAACTGTCCACTGCTTATTGGGCTTTAAAAAATATCAACCTGACAGAGTAGACAAGTAGTTTTCCAAAACAGTTAGGGTTTTGTTTATCGTGTATGATGGGGGGAAGGCAGGAGGTGGTGGTGGTTTCATTTTGTAGCCCTAGCTGGTCAGAAATTACTATGTAGATGAGAGTAGCCTCCTGAGTGCTGAGATCAAAGGCAAGTGTTACCACACACACGAGTTGTTCAAACTTGATTTACAGATTTTTATAAAAACACCACAATTTATCATTGGTTTTTATAACTGTTTTTCAGAGATTAAAAAGTACAAAATAGGACCTGAAGATGGCTAGGCAGGTAAAAGCATGCACTCTTGCAGAAGACCCAAGTTTAGCTCCTAGCCCCCATGTCCAGTGTCCCACAACTACCTGTAATGTCAGCTCCAGGGAACCAGACCTTCTTTTGAGCTCCAAGGGCACTTTTCACACGTGTGTATATGCCCATGCAGAGACACAGGCACACACGTTCAAAATAAATGCTAAAAATATAGATTAAAAAACTAAATAAAAATATAAAATGAGAACTAATTAATTATTAACTGGGTAAACAGCATCAAGATGCCTAGAGTGATGAAAATTTGTTGATAATTGATTCTCATTTAAAAAATACGTAGTAGTACAGGAATATATAATGTATAAATAAAAGTTATTCCTGCTTCATGTCCTGTGTGCTGGAACGTGGGGAAGACAGAGAGCGCCTGCTAGAATCTTATCTTTCTGCAGTAGTCTTTTTTTTTTTAATTGGCCTTTACAACTATTAAAATAGCTTTGTATAAAAATTAAAAAGTAATTATATGACAAAAGCAGTTTTCGGTGGAAGAAGAGCATCAAACTTGTAGCTGCCAGTGCTGAGCTTCAGTGAAAGCACCGATGCTTTCTGAATATAATATATTCTTCAAGCTTGAACGCCACTTAGCTTTGATAGCTGAACTTGAGCTTGACTTTGAGATGGGATGTGATTGTTAATATCTTGTAACAAACATCTCTTTCCTCATGTTATTTTATGAAAGGCTATAATTTTTGTTTGAAGGAATGTAAAAAAAAAATCAAGGTTGTTTTGAATCACATAGCTTAAGTCAATGAAAATTAAATTTATAAGCCGGGCGGTAGTGGCACACGCCTTTAATCCCAGCACTTGGGAGGCAGAAACAGACGGATTTCTGAGTTTGAGGCCAGCCTGGTCTTCAAAGTGAGTTCCGGGACAGCCAGGACTATATTGAGAAACCCTGTCTCGAAAAAAACCAAAAAAAAAAAAAAAAAAAAGAAAAAAAGAAAGAAAGAAAGAAAAAGAAAATTAAATTTATAATGTAAAAAGAGGCAAATTCTTCACACTATGGAAATCAATCTGGAGGCAGATACCTTTTGTTTTTTGATTTTGTTTTGTTTTCTCTGTCTTGGCTGTCCAGGAACTTGCTCTGTAGACTGTGCTGGCCTCAAACTCAGAGATATGACTACCTCTGCCTCCTAAGAATCCTAGGATTAAAGGGGTGTGCCTCCACTACCCACTTATTGTATTATTTTACAACATAGTTTGAAGAGTTTTGTAAAATACATGTAGAAGTTAATTTAGCTGCATCACTCTAATTTGCATATTGGGTATCTGCTCTTATTAAACAAGCGACAGCATCTCAAATAAGATGCTTTCCTAGGACTGAGAGATCAGAGTTTTTCTAAGGAGGATTAAGAGGAGCTTATGATCATGAACTATCTATGGAGTTGTGATATATGCATTCCTAGTGAAAACCAGTATATCATGGATCATGTGACTTTGGTAAAAACGTTTATATCATAGCATCCTTAACTTGATATATTCATTTCAATTTTGGGATGAATGAAAATTCAAAAGGTGTTTAGAAAACTATCCTGAATTTCTGGACAGTATGTGTGTATAATAATTAAGACATGTATTTAGCATCATTAAGAGCAAAGTTCAGGGTTTCTTTGAGAATGTGAAAGCATATCTACTAATCTCATTTTGGCACATGTGAAAGGAACAAACTGTTGAATCTGTTGCTTTGTTCTTACAGATGTGTATGGACTCAGAAAAACATATGATCTACACGTTTGGTGGCAGGATTTTGACGTGCAATGGCAGTGTAGATGACAGCAGAGCCAGTGAGCCACAATTCAGTGGGTTGTTTGCGTTCAACTGCCAGTGTCAAACCTGGAAACTTCTTCGAGAGGACTCCTGTAATGCTGGCCCTGAGGACATCCAGTCTCGGATTGGACACTGCATGCTGTTCCACTCAGTAAGACTATCCTGTGCATTTATTTTGTGGTGTGTGTCTTTATAGGAAAGAGTCAGTAAGAAAGCAGTGCTTTTTCTAGAAATAAATGATTAATACAGCAGTGACAGAGAGAATAGAACATCAGGAGTGAGCTGTCCCTTAGCCATTTCCATCAGCTTAGACACTCCTGAAGGTAATGCTAGATGCTTTTGTCACTGACCGTACTGCTTGGCGAGCTAATGGGTAGTTAGTTCTGTTTTAGGACTTAATCATTTGCAAACTTTTTCTTAGCAACTAGAAAGATAATTTTGGCTTGTTTTTTTTTTTTTTTTTTTTTTTTTTTTTTTAATTTTAGATTGATTTTGTAGAATTTAACCAGAGTTTATTGATAAAATCAACAAAAAACCTAACTTTTGAAGCATATAATGAAATCCTTATTTTTATGAACAAAACATTAGAGCATATGGTATTTATATTTAGCATGCATGTTTTAAAAATATTCATTATATGAATTACAACAAAGGATATAATAGTGAATTTCCATGTACAGATTTGTCCATTTGATCAGTAAGCAATCTGTATGTTTGTAATATAGTTTTCCCACCGTAACTTCATTCCTTGTCTTTGTTGTTGTTGTTGTTGTTTTTCGAGACAGGGTTTCTCTGTGTAACCTTGGCTGTCCTGGAACTCACTTTGTAGACCAGGCTGGCCTCAAACTCAGAAATCCACCTGCCTCTGCCTCCCAAGTGCTGGGATGAAAGGCGTGCCCCACCATTCCTTGTGATTTTTAGGGCTTATCACATTTTGTTGTGTGGGGAGTATTCTCAGGAGGACTTCAGCTAGTACGTCCTTATTTAGCAGGCACTTCATGTCTGGGAGTTGTGCATCCACAGGCTCAAACAACTATGGGTTGAAAAATATTTAAAAAAAGTTTGTCTCTACTGAACATGTACAGACTTTTAAAAAAATTTATTAAAAAACTGCTCTCGTGTCCTATAATTTATAGTTTATTTTAATATTAAAAGTAATGTAAGGGCTAGAGAGAATGCTCAGTGGTTAAGAGTACTGACTGCTCTTCCAGAGATCCTGAGTTCAAATCCCAGAAACCACATGGTGGCTCACAACCATCTGTAATGGAATCTGATGCTCTCTTCTGGTATGTCTGAGGACGGCAACAGTGTACTCACATACATAAAATAAATAAGTAAATCTTTTTTAAAAAATATAGTAATGTAGAGATTATTTAAAGTACCTAAGAGTATATGTATATGTTATTTGAAAATCCTAAAGAACTTTGGGGCCATCAGGATGAGGACCTGTGCTGACACTTTGTGACAAGTGCACCTACAAATGATACTATTCTGTATGACAGACTGTCAGAAACTTTCAAATGGCGTTAACCATTGTCATACCACCCACAACAAAAGCAGTGCATTGATAGTGTCTAGTCTGCATTTGTGTTGTTCTGATACCGAGTGATATTTTTTCAGAATTGGTTTGTTGAGGTCAGGATCCCATTACATCGGTGCACTGCATTTCTCTCCATCCCTATCAGTACCTATGCCTTTATTTTCTCCATATAAACACTACTTACTCCTGCTTTTTTAAAAAAAAAAAAAGAAAAGAAAAGAAATAGAATCATTGATAGTCTATCATGTGTCTCATCCTCATTTGACTCATTATATTGTCATTATGTCTTTTAATATGTTTCTCTATCATATTTTCTATAAGCTAGCTATTTCTTTCTGGAGGCTTGATCTGTATTCGCTACCCTTTCAGGGGAAAGCCAAGAGGAAACACATCAGCATGTCACCAATGCTCTGATTATAGAATATCAACAGGCACTTAATGTCTAGTTGTAATGTTTTTTAAGTGTACCAAGAGGTTTAGGAGATTTTAGTTTAATTGATCACTTATGAAATTTCTTGTAATATTTTACTATTGATTTCAGCAGCCATTGATAGTCATCATCTAGTGTTCATTAGATATCACAAAGTGGTGGTTTTTCTGATGTTCTTGTTTCTTCTGCATTTATTAACTATAATTCTACTTTAGAATTAAAGAACAACAAAATATCCTTATGTCACGAATTGTTTGGTTACTCATATAATTTTTGGGCCAGGCCTGATGATGCACACCTGTGATTGTAGCATGTTGGAGACTTAAGATATGTTGACCATGCACCTGAGCTACACACAAGTTCAAGGCTAGTCTGGAACACATAGAAAAACCCTATCTTAAAAAAAAATCTAAGTGAATGTTGGGTGTGGTAGTGCTTGCCTTTATTATGAACAGAGGCAGTAGGAATATCTGTCAGTTTCAGGCCACTCTGGCCTGCACAGTGAGTTCTAGGTCAGCCAGAGCTATATAGGAAGACTGTCTCAAAACAAGTTAATATAAGCAGATGGGTGGATGTCTGATTGTTTTGTCGATTTGCATGTTAATGGATTCAGGTTCCAGAGTTAACCAGTGGAGTCCTAAGAAGTGTCACAATTATGAGCTCATGAATTTTTATATACATATTTTAGATTAAATGCTGTCTTTTTTAATCAATTATTTTTTGTTTTGTTTTTGTTTTTTAAATCTGTCTTTAGCTATTAGGAGCTGCTTCTTTACCCTTATTTACATATTTTATTTTATTTTTTTTTGGCAAAAGGGCAAATCATGAGTTCTTGCTAATAAATCTAATACAAGTTATTTTTTTTTCTTTTGCTTAGTGACCTTTGATTTTTGTACTTGTATATCTTTTATGGTTAAAATCTTATTTCATGTGTTTTACAGTATGTTTCATCTGTGAAAATTTCCACCTATCAAAGCTGACAACAAATTCACTGTGCTTCCAAAATAATTGCTTTCTGGTGAATTTTTAATTTAGGACTTAGACTATAAGAGTATGTTATGGAAAACTAAATTAAAAATAAGTACAATTTTTCTGAGTATGACTAGAATTCTATGTATAAAGCCATAGCTTTATATACAGATAGATTTTTCATTTTTGTTTCTATGTTTAATATTCTAATAAAACATGTATATGGTTATAAAATAAAACTATAAGCCAAGGTACTTTTAGAGAACTCTGGTTTTTATTCCAGGTGTAAGAAGTTAGATTTCTTGCATATAGGTAGCTATCCTTTCTTCTGTTTTGATTTATCCAAACACATTTCTTGCTTCCTTGCTCACTCTTACATGTGCTCTCATAGTTATACAAAAGGCAGCAGCCTTGCTATTCAGCTTTGGTGGGATTCCTTAGCAGTGGTAGTGTGGAGAGAGCTGCCTCTTTTCTCTTCATCTGAGCAAAGCAGTGATGTGTGGCATCACTCGGGAGACTCCTCTTGTGGGGATGGAAAATGTGAAGGCTCATTCTCAGTGCTTCACTAGAAATGACAGCTCCCTTTTCTCCTTTTTATTTTAGAAAAACCGTTGCTTATATGTGTTTGGTGGCCAGAGATCTAAGACCTATTTGAATGATTTCTTTAGTTATGATGTGGACTCTGATCATGTAGACATAATTTCAGATGGCACCAAGAAAGACTCTGGAATGGGTAAGAATATTTCCTATGCTGTAACTGCTTATTATAGAAAACTAATGTCCATTTTCTTCTCTTTGTAACCTTCAGACTTTCTCTACTTTAATTGAAATAATTCTAAATTAAAGGAATAGAACTGTTTAAAAATACGTGATTTACTATTACTTATTTTAAGGAAACTGTAATGTGTGAATCTCTGAAGTAAGCGTGCGTGTCTGTGATTCCTGGGGGACAGGCTTTGTGAAGAAGCAGCATCTGAAGAACTATTCTGCGCTTTCCAATGCCGTCTGCTTGCTGTGTTCACTGTAGTAAACTTTAGGTGAGACAGGAGCACAGTGGAGGATGGCTGCTCTGCCTGGTAAATGTGCAAGCTTATCATCTAAGCAGGCTCTCCTAGTCATAAGGTAGCTCTTTGCCAACCAGGTTCATGTCCATTGTCCTGGCATGATTAGTAATACATTGCACACACTATTTTTAAAGGTCTCATTTTGATAATTAACAGTTAACCAATACAGTAATTGCTTTACCCGTGAATACTATATCCAGAAGAGTAGATTCGATTAAGGCCCAGTTTGGCACTGGAGTTAGAATTTAGATCAGCTTGTTTTTCATTTTAACTGCCATATAGAAAAAGGACTCTCTTATCGATGGTACTTTTACGAAATGAACCTGTGTTGGAGCTGGGAAGGAGCTCTGACAGTAAAATGCTGCTACACAAGCGTGAGAACCGAGGTGAGACCACCAGCACCCATTGAAAAGCTAGGCACGGTGGTATGTGTCTGGAACACCTGTGCTGGGGCAGTGAAACAGCCAGATCATCGGAGCTTCCTCAGCCGTCTAGCTGCCTCAGTGGGACCCTGTCTCGGACAATCATAAGGGAGAGGACAATAGAAGAAAACATCCAGTGTTGACCTCTAGTCTCCACAGGCACCAACAAGCACATGTATGCGTGTGCACACGAACACACGCGCACATACCCACACACAGTTTACCCCTCCCACCTTAACCCCCACAAACTCTTTACCACCCCACACATTACCCCCCCCCAAATGCACACATCATATCCACACACACAAATACATATGTTGTTGGTGTCATTTATGGGCACTATGTTAGAGTAGCCCTCTTTTAATTAAAGTTGTTTACATAGAAGAGGAAAAAGACTGGTCTAGTGAGATGGCTCAGTGGATAAAGCCCTTGTGGTGTACACCGGATGGTCTGAGTTCTTTCCCTGGATCTCATGGTGGAAGGAGAACTGAGTCCTAGAAGTTACCCTCTGACTTCTTGCAGACATAATGTATGACAAGTAACCTATCTACTCACACCCAATTGAAATAAATAAAAATTTTGAAGAAGAAAAGTTATTTTCTTTAAATAAAACGTAACACTAAAGGAGAAAATGTGGAGTCGTTTGACTCTCAGGATCTGTACTCACACCCTCCTTACTGGAGTTCAGGCTAGAGATTTGTTTGCTGTGTTCTATTCTTTGTGACTACCAGTAAAATGGACAGTCTTACAACCTAGTCTCTGATTCAACGGCCAGGGCAACAGACCTGCAACCCTAGAGTTTTCCCAACAGTAAAGAACAAAGTAAATGGAAGGTGTAGCAATAAATACTTGAAAATTTCTGCAGACCCAAAACACTGATCTTCAGATTATAAATGGCCCTCTAAAAATAAAATAAAATAAAATAAAATAAAGTTAAATTTCAGAAAACCAAAAAGTCCATTTGCCATTAAGGCAGATCATTGTGTATTAAGGTGCATTTTTATATTCTGTCAGAAAGTGGACCTCCTAAACTCTCCTAGAACAAAATGAGTTGCAGTCAAGGAAATAGGACTTAGAAGGACATAGAAACTCTCAGTGCCATTAGATACTACAAGATAAAGAAAATTCTTGGAAAAGTTACTAAACTGGAGATATTTTTGTAGCCAAAATGGTGAAGAAAAAAGAGAAGAAGTTATTTTTAGATCTACTGGGTAAATCCATGTTTACCCTCTAGACCTACCTCTTAGCAGTTTAAACAGTTGCAGAATCATCTCTCTAAGAACAAGACGTCCAGAGTAGACCATCAGGGACTGATGCAGTGATTCAGCCCCCAGGTTCCCTCTTGTGCTGCACTGGCTTTAACAAAAAGCATTAGCTATCTGGAGACAAGTTACAAGACGCACTTCAGACTTTCCTTTCCTTCAAAAGGCGTCGGGCAGGGAATGCAAAATTTGTCCTGACAGCTCCCAGTGGGATTCTGCTTAGATTTCATTGGCTAGAACTGTGAAACCAGGGTTCACTGGAGAGTCTGGGGAAGCATGTGTTTCGGGTATGAAGCAAACAGGGTTGGAAATAGCAGTTGTCTCAAGATAGGAAAGCGGTAGAACTTTTATCTACTAATTTTTAGGAAGATACTTCATATACTAACAAAACAATAAGTATCAAAAGAGAAAACGTAGAAGCTGAGAAAAATAGAAAATCCAACATAGAAAAACAAAGGGGGATTTCCAGTAGGGCACAGGGGTTCTAGATCAAAGTAGGCTTTTAAAGTTGTATTAATTAATTGTACCCATGCATGTGCTCAGGGACTAAGCTTCATGCCAGCCCTAGCAGCTGAAGTTATTTCGACCTTACTGTATGCTAGATTATCTTTTATTGATGGTAAGATTCTGATATGGTTAATAAATCATTGAACATAATTCAACTACATGGTGATAGAGCCGAGATTGAAGATTTCACTGTACTGCACTAATTCCCAAAACTGGAAAAAAAAAAAAGTGTCACAGCATAATAATAGTGGAAACAAAGCTACTTTAAAAAACTTTTTATTGTAATAAATTTAATGGTTATAATCTGAAAACATTTAAATTTGTAACAATTGTGTAGTCATTTGTAACGTTGTTATCTTTAATCAGTTATGACTACCAAATTGTGGCACTTATTTTGTGCCTTTTTTGTTGTAACTACAAAGGTAATAATCTCATGGTTGAGATTCTAAAACAATAACAACAACAGAACCTAGAATAATACAAAGCAATCCAACTATTCAGAGATAATCTATTAACATTTTGATGCATCACCTCCTGATCTTTTAAAAGGGTGTTTGTATCCAGTTTTGTTTTCTGACATTTTAAATTTTACATAGATTTTTTTTTTGTGATGATTTTTCTTTTATTATAGTTTTATTGCTGTGAACTTAAAGTAACAGAAAGGCAAGTTGTCTCATTTACTAATTACTGCAGTTGTCAACTCTTTCAAAATTAGAATTACATTTTGCTGCTCATTGTTTAATTTTTATTTGAGTTACAGGGAATTAACCACACAAAACACGCATATCCATTCATTAATTTAATAGCATTTGTTGATCGTTTACTAGCATTTAAGGTTTTTTTAGACCCTCTCTCCTTAAATAGTTCATTGACTTCCATTTACCAAAGATTGTTTTAAGCACTAAGGATCTACATGAGGACCCCAGGGAATAAGCTAACTCAAGAAGTTCATATTCCAGTGAAGACTGGCTGCAGTTGTATCCTTGGTACTGTGAAGAAAAGAAGTTGGATGCTTTGCTAATGAGTAGCGTGAGAGAGGCACCCTTAAGATACAGTAGTTTGGGAAAGCATCTGTGATGAGGGAATCTTTATGACTGAAAATGAGAAGGAGAGAATTAGAACCACCCAACAATGATTTTTCTTCCTCCTAAATAAGTTATTGTAAGATTTCATTTCTGGGTCTAGGTCAGAGTTCTTTTGAGGATATCACTGTTAAGTATACATTTTCAAAGTGGCTGATTTTTACAATAATCCTAAGAATTTCATTGCTCAAAAAGCTCCAAACTAGAATATTGTGTCTTCAGTGTTTTGCTGAGAACTTTTCTGGCAGAGTTGAACATATGGTTTGAACTAGCTGGTAAATGTGCCCACCTAAAACTTGAAGTTATGCTTGGAATTGAAGAACACACAGACTCAATTGATCTATCAGAGTTAAACTGAAATTAATTTTTTACTTCTCTGTTTGGCTTTGGGGCTTTGTTTTGGTTTGTTTTGTTTTGTGTATGCGTGTGTTTGTTTGTTTGGTTGGCTGGTTTGGTCTGCCTCCATCTAACCTGCTCCTTCCTCTCCTTCCCCCTTTCCTTTTGCCCCTCCTTTCCTGCTCCCTTTCTTATGCCTTCCCTTTTTGTCCCCACCCCCCTTTTCTTTTACTTTCTTAAAGAATGGTACCTGGTGGGGATTGAGAACCCCAGTTCGAGCTCTCAGCGTTCTATTTTGGTTCTTAGGTAGCCTTACCCGATGTCTTAGAGTGTGCGTCTGGACTTGTAAATTACCAGGGTTATAGTTGAAGAAAGAGGGGGCCTTGTGCACAGCCTCTGTGTTAGCTGAGGTGATCTAATCCTCTAGTTTGGCTGGTCTTGTTGGGTATCTTCGTTTTCTCCAGTGATGCAGTCGCTACCATCAGGTAACATTGGTTCATCCAGTCACTATCCGGTCACCTCAGTGCTGCAGCCTGCCTCTCCCCATTGACACTTTATGAGTTTGGGCTGTATCACCTATTTGCCTTCTGTAGCTAGTCATCTTCTCCCCACATCACGTGCTTCAGCTCTTCCCTGCCGTTCTCTGCTGCATTACTTACAAAGGACAGAGCCTTGGGCCGAACATTTAATATATAAATGGTTTCTGGCCACTTACAGGTTCCAAACAACAAGCTAGACAGTAGGACTAAGAGTTGTGAATATAGGCTCTGTCTTCATACAGCGCTTTGTGAATGGAGAAGGTAAAGAAGTAAGCTGATCTGACTTTTTGATTGGAGCTAATTGGGATTAGAGGACTCTTTTGTTTTAGATAGCCTGACTGCATCAGGGTCTATGGCTCAGCTTCCCAGCCCTCTCCTTGCTGCTCTCTTCCTGCACTGCTAACTCCATTAGCACTGACTAGTGCCTTAGGCATACCATTGCTCTTGCCTCTGACCCTTCTGCCATGCTGTCCCCTGGTTTCCCGTCTTACTTCCACTCCTCAGATCTTGCCTTGTAGATTTTGGTCTTTTGAAATTCTTTTCCAGTTCTTGAAGACAGGCTAGGAATTGAAGCATATGGTTCTATCCTTAATGGCTAACATGGTCAAGGGGCAGCCTTGACTCTGCATTCCAGAAGCTTTGGAAAACTCTGAATTTCTGTAAAAGCATTAAAACTCTTACATACCCTAAATCTCATGGTAAAATATAATGTACAAAGTTAGATAGTTCAGAAAACCTCATATCAGGAAGAATGGCATGTTGTACTGTGTTTGCGTAGAATTATTCTTACTTCACTTTAACCAGTGTACACTTAAATTTTATATTTTATCTCATTAGAGCACTACTATGTAAGAAAAAAGTTTTTAGTAATGAAGTGGAACACTTTAAATTCCCACATTGTCCAGTGTTCCTAGAAAACACCACTTTTACCCATTATGTAGATGTTTTGTGATGTACTAAGCCACTGGAGTGTTTATTAGCTGTTTTTCTGAAGCTTTTGTATTTCAGTTAATTACTGTAATTTGAGATGGACTTAATATATAATTACATGTTTGTGCTTCACTCATGTGGCTGCTTTGATTAAAACTGCATTTACAATGTGAGTTTTATATTGTACTGTTTGAAATTATAGAACAAGTTTTTTAACTATTGAGATCCCCAGTTAGAGGTGATATAGCAAAATAGCTTCTCTTTATTAATGCTTTCTGTGTGTCAAATACTCTAAGATCTTCAACCAGTGTTCTTTATAATTATTTAAATGTATTTTCTCAGATTCAGCATCAGGATCTAAAACACCTTCAACTATTTTTGTTTTCTAATTTGATTCAACTCTTGTTTTTTAACTTGTATATAACACTTTTGCACTTCCCTTAGAAGAAAATTATAATTTAAATTGGTGGATGGCTGTAGCTTAGAAAGAAGGGATTTTTTTTTAAGTTTTATTAACATTGTGTTTAACATAAAAATTAAATATACTAGAAGTTGGATTTACTTCTAAATTGCCTTTGTTGTAACCCTGAACACAAGCGTTTTGGTGTATTTCTTACATGTAACCTGTGTATTTAGCAGCAGTTGTGAGTTATGCCTAGACGGTTTGTGAGACACACAGCTTTAGAGGTAGCTGTAGGCTGTGGTAGAGTGCTGCCTCTGCTTGGTTGAGGTCAGGAATGTGCATGTTGCCCAAGTGCAACCTTCCCATATTGCAGACGCAATCAAGCACTGGTGGAAAGAGGTCCTAGGAAAGCGCTCTCGTCCTACTGTGGAAGCTTGCTGTTTCCTTGCTTTGTTTCTTACGTCCTGTCTCCTCTGACGTTCATACTTGCCCTTCTCTATTCAGTTGTGTTCTCTTGCAGCAGATTAATGTGTTTGGTAAATTAAATCAAAAGACTTGGTCTGAGTCTTCAACATTAGTACCTTGTGTAACATCTCTGGACCTAATAAGTCATCTGAAAATGAGAGGATTGGGCCAGCTGAGCAGAAAATGTCATTTTTCTCTGGCACTGTATTAGATTTTACTCTCTTTTCTCTCATACAAGGGTTGTGTGAGTTAACACATCAGTTTATTTTCCTGAAAACCTTAAACCAAAATCATACTTTAAAATTGTCCATAGGAATGTATTTATTATGCTATTGACATTGAAGAAAACAAAGATGGAAGAAGTTGCTTTGGTTTTGACCCTCTTATGCCAGCTATTGAGACCACGTTGGGCAGTACAGAGACTCTAATCACGTCTTGTTATTCTTACTATGAAATACTGGTTGGAATGATAATTTTTTCTTGTATCATTTTTGAGGCAGGGTCTCATGCATCCCTGACTAGCCTCTAGCTGGCTATGTAGCTTGAACTTTTGCCTTGACATTACATGCATGCACCATAACACCTAATCTGTGCAGTGCTAGAGATTGGATACATGCCATATGTACAAACATACATGTGTACAAATGTATATACATAAAAGAAAATGGACATTTTTGTTTAAAAGAAGATGACAACACTGTTGTTGCCTACCAAGGAGCCACTGTCTCCCCCACCTCCTTTTTTAAATCTTGACCATAATTTTCTTTTTTTAAATTGGGTTTATTTTAAATTTATAAATATTCAAAGGTTAATACTTTGACAGTATGCTGTGATTTTCCTAAAAAAAAAAAAATTATCACACAATTACTGACCTTTTACTCTATCATATCCTTTTCTAGACCCTCACTTGAGAATGCACCACATAGTAAAATAAATCTTACCATTTAGCTAGATCATAATTTTGTTTAATGACAGTTACCCAGTCCCAGGGGAGAAATCATAGCTAATTCAAGCCAGTAGTTATCCTTTCAAAGGTCCTTTCATTTTGCCTCTTGGGTGTGACTCAGGTCTTGCTAGTCAGGCATAGCAAAGCATTAAAAGGCATTTAGGAAAACATCCTTTCTCATGACCGTAGAGAGGCGCTAAGGGAGTGTTCTCCATCTCTTGGATGCTCTATGAAAGTGCGTGACACTTAGAGCTACAGCTGGCAACTTTAAGAAAAGAGGTGCAGGCCAGGAACTCTGCAGAGATGTGAACATAGCACCATGATGTTGTCAGTGTGCTAAGACACCCCTGGAGACTGGTATGAGTTAATTAACTACTCGGGTTTTTCTGTGTTTGGGGTTTAAAAGTATTCTACCAAATAACCCATGGAGAGCTGTTGTTGTCGTTTCATGTTTCTTTAGAAGCTCTCCATTTGTTCTTTGTCTACATCTTAGGTATAGAAGTTAATGAATATGTACTTTGGAAGCAAAATAGAGATGAGATTAATTTATTAATTAATGTAATAACATAAATTTCCTCAGAAATTGAAAGGTCTTCAAAAATATTAGTTTCTTTGTCACCTTTCTAAGGTTTTCTTCTAAGTAAAAATTCTGGCATCACTGCTTATCATGTGGTCAAACGAAGGAAGGGGAAAAGCAACTAATAGACTGTCATGATTTCTTACTTCCCCTCTTGTACTTTTTTCCTACAAAAAGTAGGAAAAGTGAAGAATTATCACAATTTTTTTAAACAAACCATAAATAACCGACTGCATAAATGCTACTGTTTTCTCAAACAAGTATGTATTCAGAATGTGTGCATGGTTAACTTATGATCTCAGACAAGTATGAATTTAGAATGTGTTCATGTTTAAATTGAGGCATCAGACAACTATATATTCAGTATGTGTGCAGGATTAATTTGTGGTCTCAGACAAGCATGCATTCAGAATATGTTCTGGATTAACTTGTGGTCTCAGGCAAGCATGTATTCAGAATGTATGTGGCATTAACTTGTGATTTAATGTACTGATCTGCGTGATTCATTTCTTTCTGCGGGTCAGTTTGTAAAGACTGGTTAAATTTCTGGCATTTATTTGGTTAAGCTTACTAAAAGCAGCTGAATTGAAAAGCATTTAAAATCACACGTGTTTTAAGTCTCCCGTGTTGCACAACCCCACCCCCTTGCTCAGCATCTCTGCCATCTATTAAAAACTACTAAAGTGAGAAAATAGCCTTGTTTTTTCTTGGGAATAATAATATACATGACCAGATTAATAGTTATGGCATGTTAGGGTGAAATGTTCTTTTGCTTTTTTTGACCTTTGTGTCTTTTGGAATTTTGATAATGCTGTTTTTATTCAGTCCAGTTTTTAGTTTATTATTATAAAAGTGGTACATGTAATTAATAAAACAATATTCAAACAATATAGGATGTTACAGTACAAAATATTATCAAAGTAGTAAACTAACATAGTCTGCTAACTTCTTTATCCAAATTCAACCTAAGAGAAGTAAAAATGAGAGTGTGGTGGTTTGAATATGCTTGGCCCAGGAAGTGGCACTTTTCGGAGGTGTGGCCTTATCAGAGGAAGTGTGTCACTGTGGGACTGGGCTTTGATATCTTCCTAGCTGCCTGGAAGACAGTCTGTCTGCCTTCTTTTGGATGAGGATGTAGGAATCTCAGCTCCTCCAGTGCCATGTCTGCCTGGACACTGCCATACTTCCCACCTTGATGATAATGGACTGAACCTCTGAACCTATAAGCTAGTCCCAGCTAGTCTCAAAAAACCAAAAAAAAAAAAAAAAAAAAAAAAAAGAAAGAAAGAAAGAAAGAAAATTAAGAATGAGTTATCAGTTCTTTACCCTGGACACGGGCCTTTTAGGTCTATGACTTGCACATCATTGTTCCCATTCTGTGGGTTACCTTTCCATTTTTATAAATCATTTTCACTCTTGTTCTGCTCACTCTTATGTACAAACTCACTTGTGTGCTTCCTCTTCCCTCCCTCCCTCTCCTCTTCTCCCCTCTTCTCCCCTCCTGCTTTCTGTGTATGTGTGCGTTGTGTATGTTTTTGTAGGGTTTTTTTGTTTTTTTATTTTTGTTTTTGTTTTTGGGTTTCTCTGTATAACCCTGGCTGTCCTGGAACTCACTTGTGCGTTGTGTATATGTTCTACCTTTGACACTGAGAGCAAGTAGTGAAGAAAGCAACCTCTGCCTTTATGTCAGTTACATTCTAGAGCAAGAGGAAGGCTGTAACAATGTCTTTTGTTTAATTCAAATGACAGTGAGGTATGTTAAAAGAGAAATACAGTGGGCATATAGAGCAAATTAAAGATACATAATGAGTTAGTTCTAGTCTGCTGTTTATTGTGAATATTGCCATCTTAAAATGAAAGTATTGCTTTCATTTTTTAGTTCCAATGACCGGATTCACACAGAGAGCAACTATTGATCCAGAACTGAATGAAATACATGTCTTATCCGGACTTAGCAAAGACAAAGAAAAGAGGGAAGAGAATGTCAGAAATTCATTCTGGATTTATGACATTGTGAGGAATAGCTGGTAAGGACTCTTGTCTGTGCTGCAGTCCCAGAGATACATAATGAAGCTGGTTTATTTCAAAATGAGAGGAGTAAGAAGCTTGCTCTAATTTGTGATATTGAAAGAGTACTAAATTTTTGTTATACATTTTGAGACAAACTTATTATATAGCCCTAGCTGGCCTTGGACTCACAATTCTCTTGCTTCTACCTGATATTATAGGTGTGAGCTAGCCCACCTGGCCTAAAATATTAGTACTTTAAAGAAATGAGTATTGTAAATAAAATCATTTGCATGCTGTACTTGTGTGTACAGCATCATCAAAGGAGTCGGGTTTTACTCTGCCCACTTTACTCTGGTCACTTCCTTTTCTGGAGGTAAAGTTGAAACTAATGTTCTGTAAACATCTCCATATCTTAATGCTGATGAAGGAATAGGTTTGACTTAGCATTAAGCATCTGGCTGAACAGACGCTACATGTTTTGCTGGGGAAACACAGTTGCAGAAGATCCAGCTCTTGTACTCAGCGACAGAACAGAGACACTTCCAAGAACAGCTCTGTTTTCTGTGGCAGTATGCTTGGTAACTGAAAGCTGTTGTTTCTGAGAAAGACATTTTGTTTGCATTCAGAGCAAGAGTGCTTGAGTCTTCTACTGTGAGTACACAGTAAAACACCACACCAGTCTGTTCGTGTGAACAGTTCCTGTTTCCCAGTACAAGATAGGTAGTTCTGAAGTAAGCTATTTTGAAAGATCAGAATTAGTTCTAATTAGTGTGTGTCCTTTCATGAGAGTTTCTGCCTTTGCACTTTGATATAAACAAGTGCACATTTGTTTGTGCTGATAGTCTGGGCAATGGCAGTTAACTTACTGGCTGTTGTTGTATAAACAGTATGGCTGCTGGTGATTCTCTAGAGTACAGCGTCTTAAAGGCAGTGTCTTCTAGGTCTTGTGTCTATAAGAATGATCAAGCTACAAAAGATAATCTGAGTAAAAGTCTTCAGGAGGAAGAGCCATGTCCAAGGTTTGCCCATCAACTCGTTTATGACGAGTTACACAAGGTATGTTGACCACTTTGATCTGTACATTTTCAGTGAAATGCAGTCTGAAAGTATCTCTGAATAGGTCTTATTTCTGATTATTTTTTTATACTTTTTTTTTTCTTTTGGTTTTTTGAGACAGGGTTTCTCTGTGTAGCTCTGGCTGTCCTGGAACTCATTTTGTAGACCAGGCCGTCCTCAGAAATCTGCCTGCCTCTGCCTCCCAAGTGCTGGGATTAAAGGCGTGCCACCACCGCCCAGCTTCTGATTTTTTTTAAATGCATTTGAATGAAAAGTTTTAATACAGAGGCAGGCATTTAATAGAATGTATAGCAGGCATTTAATATTATTTTTTAACAGCCCCCCCAACACAATAGGGATTGACTTTAGGGCCTTGCACATGCTAAGCAAGCACAGCACATATACCTGTGTCCCGCGTTTTTACTTTTATTTTGAACTGGGAAAATTGCCCAGGATGCCTTGAACTCTCTGTAGCTCAAGCAAAGCTTAGACTCCCCCTGCCTCAACTTCCCAAATAGCTAGGATTACAGCACTATCCTGCTAGCCCCAGTTTTTCCTAAAATCCTGAAAAGAATATACCTTTTGTATGGTCCATAATTCTTGGCACTTCTTATCTTATGTTATTTGTATTTTTCTACCCCACTCTGGAACAGGGTTTCACTAAGTAGCCTAGGCTGGTCTCAAACTCAAGCTTCTTTTGCCTTAGCCTCCCAAATGTTGAGATTACAGGTTTGCACCATAACATTTTCCCTATTTTGAAATCATCACTGGCTTCTTTATCACTCTACAGAACAGATAAATAACCTGTCATTGTATATATATTGTGAATATTTGTCTTAGTTTGGATTTTACTGCTATGAACAAACACCATAACCAAGGCAGCTCTTATAAGAACATTTAATTGGGTCTGGCTTACAGGTTCAGAGTTCAGTCCATTATCATCAAAGCGGGAGAGAGCATGGCAGCATCCAGGCAGGCATGGTGCAGGCAGAGCTCAGGGTTCTATGTCTTCATATGAAGGCCTATTGGAGAAAAATGAGTTCTAGGCAACTAGAATGAGGGTCTTCAAGGCCACACCCACAGTGACACACCTACTCCAACAAGGCCACACCTCCTAATATTGCCATTCCCTGGGCCAAGCAAATTTCAGCCATTACAATAGCCAAGTATAAAATACACTTTTTGCCTTTTGAAAAGGAGCACGCATTAGCTTTTTCAATTATATAAGAAATCATTTCATCTATCTATTTCTGGTATAAGTAACCTTTATCTACCAGCATTATAAAAATAATTCCTGTAACTATTTTTCACTCAAATTTGATGTGTAATTTAGTGCCTGGACTCAGATATCTTGAAATTTACTTTTGTGTTTCAACTATAGATGAACTTTTAATATCTGTGCAATATAACTTAAAACCAGATAAACAATAGCATGAGAAGGAATACAAGCTCTTACTCCAAAGTTTTCCAACTTAAGAGGTTAACTAAGAATTTTCATTTAATAGGCTAAAAATAATAATTATTTTGTAATATCTCATACATGCTAAGCTAAGACATACAAATGTGTTCATCTTTTTCAAGGAAATGTTTTAATATTTAATGTAAGTTTAGAATAACATTAAAATTACTCTGAAATCACTACTAGAATTCTTTTACATTTCTTGTTTAGTAGTAATTGAATAATGGAATAATATTCTGAAAGTTTTAAGTATCATTCACTAGTTGTCATTCAAGGTAAAGCAAAGTAAGATATTAAAGTTTTTTATTCTCTTGATCTTCAATGATTTTATTAAATATTGTGTCAGAATTATTTTAAAATACTATTTTCTAGTTTGATCAACAATTAACTGGATAACCCTTTTATTTGTAGTTCTCTAAGAACTATGTTGTATTAGCTTATTCCTACATTGCTTTTGTTATTACCTTCTATTATGGTTGTAATTATGATAGTATGATTTTAATACAAACCTAGGTTAGGAAAATGCTATAGAGTAAAATGAAAATGGAAAAAAAAAATCATGAGAAACATTTGGTAACAATGTATCAGTTTAAAAGATTGTCAAATGAATAAGGCAAAGAGAGTTAACTATTATGCACTCCTGGTAAAAGAAATTTCATTATGGCCTTTGTAGTCTTTTGAGTGTGTATGTGTTCTTTAAATTCTGGTTTGTTGTCTGTGAGTGGTTTTTTTGTTTTGTTTTGTTTTTGTTTTTTTATAGGTTCATTATTTATTTGGTGGAAATCCAGGAAAATCTTGCTCCCCAAAGATGAGACTAGATGACTTCTGGTCACTGAAGTTGTGCAGACCTTCAAAAGACTACTTACTGAGGCATTGCAAGTACCTCATAAGAAAACACAGGTATAAATATAATTTACCAAGCTGGGCGTGGTAGCTTACACCTTTAATACTAGCACGCAGGAGGCAGAGGCAGACAGAGGTCTCTGAGTTCAAGGCCTGCATGATCTACATAGTAAGTTCCAGAATAGCCAAAGCTACATGTGAAAAGAATTTCTCTGTCTGAAAAGCATTTCTTTTTACCTAAAAGTCTTTAATTAGCATTGCTAGCTACTCTTGGTAGCTGTTGGATGCAGGTAGTTGAGTGCTGTAAACATACTGGGTTTACAAATGTCTGTTTTTCCCTTTTGCTTTCTTCTTTCAAAGGAAGATACAAAGTAAGGATGCATACAGGTGTTAATTTTTTAAAAAGCAAGTGAAATTTTGTAAGTGTTAATAGAAAAAATAACATCAGGCTTGAATCACTTCTCTGGGTTTCATCAGAAGTCTTTTAAAAGCTAACTTTAACTTTCCACCTACCAAGCCTTTAATCTCAGCACTTAGCAAGCAAAGTCAGGAGGAGCTATGTGAGCTCAATACTAGCAAAAAGAATAAGTAAATATTTTTTAAGATTTTTATTTATTTATTTTATGAGTACACTGTGGCTGTCTTCAGACACACCAGAAGAGGGCATCAGATTCCATTACAGACGGTTATGAGCCACTATGTGGGAATTGAACTCAGAAAATATTGAAAACTATTGAAAATAGACTTTATCTAACTGAAAATTAGGAGTCCTACTCTCTTGAGTCAATGAGTGAGTGAAATACCATAAACAGTGTTAGTATGCTAACAAGTGCCAATCATGTCATGCTGTATGGCATTCTGTTTTATATGAAATGACTAGTATCCTTTTATTAGAATCTTTGGGTTACATCAGCTTACTAGATGTCATAGGTAATGCTGTAATATTATTATAAATTATATTCCAAAAAGTGATATAAATGATGGGTTTCAAAGTATTCTCCAGAAAGTTACTTTTTATTTCTTCTAGAAATACATAATAGGTCATTCATTTAACACAATCATGCCAGCCTAAATTTTTTAAATTGTTATCATTTATTTTTCTTCTTTAAAGATATTCTGGGTCAGGGATATAGCTCAATGGTAGAATACGTTTCCTAGCCCTAGCTTTGGTTCTTAGCATTGCAAAATAGCAACTATAACACCCCCTCACTCCCCACCCCTGAGACTGGGTTTCTCTGTGTGGCCCTTACTGGCTTGGGACTCACTCTGTAGACCAGGCTGGCCTTGAGCTCACAGAGATCTGCCTGCCTCTGCTGCCCAAGTGTTAGGATAAAAGGCATGTGCCTCCACTATCCAAATAGAACACTTTTGATGGGCAGGTAGGATCATAGTTTTTAAGAAGAAATGTGTAGTCAAGTCATAAAGAGAATGAAAATGGATTATCTATTTACTCACTTGCATCCCAATCATAGCCCCCTGGCCCCCTCCTCCCAGTCCCACTCTCAAACCCACCAGCTTTTTTTTAATGGCATGCTGTTTCTTTTTTATCCCTTTCCTCTTTTAAATGATTTACTTATTCATATTTTATGTGCATTGGTGCTTTGCCTGCCTGCATGTCTATGAGGGCGTTGGAGCCACTGGAACTAGAATTGAGAGCTGCCATGTGGTTGCTGGGAATTGAACTCAGATCCTCTGGAAGAGCTGCCAGTGCTTTTAACTGCTGAGCCATTGCTCCAGTCCCGGATCCTGTAAACTTTTAAATGTGTGGTAGAAGACTACCAAACCTAAGAGTATCAGATCAATTAATAAAGTAACTGAAATGGAAAGACAACAAGTTTATGACCAGCCATTTGCTTCTGTGGGGAAGGAACCACTGACTCATCTCAGAACTTAACCACTGAAGTCTTGAGACAGACTGTAGAGTAAAGGCCCACCATTCCTGCACTCTTAGAGTAATAGTGGATATAGTAATACAGTAACACAGCACATGCCAGCTCAGGCGTCTCTGATGGTTGCTTTTGGCATTTGTTCCAGTAGCTAATGTCTACTGTTAGAAAAGGACCCTGCATACTTTGTCTTCTTAGAATTTCCTTCCTTCCTTCCTTCCTTCCTTCCTTCCTTCCTTCCTTCCTTCCTTCCTTCCT